>NC_083415.1:7302858-7572858 GCF_020745735.1 Hemiscyllium ocellatum | reverse complement strand
CTCACACTGAGGTAGTCACACACACACTGTCACTCTCACACTGACACTAAGGTAGTCACACCCACCCACACACACACAGTGTCACACTCACACTGACACAGAGGTAGTCTCACACACACTGTCACACTCACACTGACACTGAGGTAGTCACTCACACTGACGCAGATGAAGTCACACTCGCACTGACACTGAGGTAGTCTCACACACACTGTCACACTCACACTGACACTGAGGTAGTCACACACACACACACACACACACACACACACTGACACACTGACACTGAGGTAGTCACACCCACACACAGTCACACTGACACTGAGGTAGTCTCACCCACACACACTGTCACACTCACACTTACACTGAGGTAGTCACTCACACTGACGCAGGTGAAGTCACACTCACACTGACACTGAGGAAGTCACTCACACTGACGCAGATGAAGTCACACTCACACTGACACTGAGGTAGTCACACCCACACACACAGTCACACTCATACTGACACTGAGGTAGTCACACCAACACGCATACACACACACCCTGTCTCACGCACACACTGACACTGAGGTAGTCACACCCACACACACAGTCACACTCACACTGAGGTAGTCACACCCACACACACACACTGTCACTCTGACACTGACACTGACGTAGTCACACCCACAGTCACACTCACACTGAGGTAGTCACACACACACACACTCACACACACACACACACACACTAACACACTCACACTGACACAGAGGTAGTCACGCCCACCCACCCACACACACTGTCACACACACACTGACACTGAGGTAGTCACACCAACACACACACATACACACCCTGTCTCACGCACACACTGACACTGAGGTAGTCACACCCACACACATGCACTGTCACACTCACTCTGACACTGAGGTAGTCACACCCACACACACAGTCACACTCACACTGAGGTAGTCACACACACACACTGTCACACTGACACTGAGGTAGTCACTCACACTGACGCAAATGAAATCACACTCACACTGACACTGAGGTAGTCACACGTACTGTCACACTCACACTTACACTGAGGTAGTCACTCACACTGACGCAGGTGAAGTCACACACACACTGACACTGAGGTAGTCACACCCACACACACACACGCACACACACACACACACACACACACACACAGTCACACTCACACAGTCACTGAAGTAGTCTCACACACACTGTCACACTCACACTGACACTAAGGTAGTCACACCCACATAGACACATGGAGGTAGTCACACCCACACACACAGTCACACACATTCACACTGAAGTAGTCACACACACACAGACTGTCACACTCACAATGACAGAGGTAGTCACACCTACACGCAGTCACACTCACACTCACACTGAGGTAGTCACACCCACACACACACACTGACACACTCACACTGAAACTGAGGTAGTCCCTCACACACTGTCACACTCACACTGACACTGAGGTAGTCATTCACACTGACGCAGATGAAGTCACACTCACACTGACACTGAGGTAGTCACACCCACACACACACAGCCACACTTACAGTGGCACACTCACACTGAGACAGTCTCACACACACACACGCACACACTGTCACACTCACACTGACACAGAGGTAGTCACACCCACACACACAGTCACACTCACACTGAGGTAGTCACACACACACGCACACACACACACACACACACACTGTCACACTGACACTGACACTGACGTAGTCTCACACACACTGACACAGAGGTAGTCACACCCACACACACAGTCACACTCACACTGAAGTAGTCTCACACACACTGTCACACTCACACTTACACTGAGGTAGTCACACCCACACACACAGTTACACTGACACTGAGGTAGTCTCACACACACTGTCACACACACACTTACACTGAGGTAGTCACTTACACTGATGCAGATGAAGTCACACTCACACTAATACTGAGGTAGTCACACCCACACACATACAGCCACACTTACACTGGCACTGAGGTAGTCACGCACACCCACACACACTGACACACTCACACAGTCACTGAAGTAGTCTCACACACACTGTCACACTCACACTGACACTGAGGTAGTCACACCCACACAAAGTCACACTCACACTAAGGTAGTCACACCCACACACACAGTCACATTGACACTGAAGTAGTCTCACACACACTGTCACACACACACTTACACTGAGGTAGTCACTCACACTTACGCAGATGAAGTCACACTCACACTGATACTGAGGTAGTCACACACACACTGTCACTGAGGTAGTCTCACACACACTGTCACACTCACACTGAGGTAGTCACATGCACACACACACACACTGTCACACTGACACTGACACTGAGGTAGTCTCACACACACTGACACTGAAGTAGTCTCACACACACTGTCACACGCACACTTACACTGAGGTGGTCACACCCACACACACAGTTACACTGACACTGAAGTAGTCTCACACACACTGTCACACTCACACTTACACTGAGGTAGTCACACCCACACACACAGTCACACTCACACTGAGATAGTCTCTCTCTCTCTCACACACACACACACACACACACACACACACTGTCACACTGACACTGACACTGAGGTAGTCACTCACACACACTGTCACACTCACACTTACACTGAGGTAGTCACACCCACACACACAGTCACACTGACACTGAAGTAGTCTCACACACACTGTCACACTCACTCACACTGACACTGAGGTAGTCTCACACACACTGTCACACTCACACTGACACTGAGGTAGTCACACCCACACACACAGTCACAATGACACTGAGGTAGTCACACACACACACACACACACACAGTCACACACACACTGACACTGAGGTAGTCACACACACACACACTGTCACACTGACACTGACACTGGCGTAGTTACACCCACACACACAGTCACACTGACACTGAGGTAGCCACACCCACACCCATACACACACACACACACAGTCACACACACACTGACACTGAGGTAGTCACACCCACACACACTGTCACACTCACACTGACACTGAGGTTGTCACACCCACACACACAGTCACATTGACACTGAGGTAGTCACACACACACACACACACACACACACACACACAGTCACACACACACTGACACTGAGGTAGTCACACACACACACACTGTCACACTGACACTGACACTGGCGTAGTTACAGCCACACACACAGTCACACTGACACTGAGGTAGCCACACCCACACACACACACACACACACACACACACTCACACACACACTGACACTGAGGTAGTCACACCCACACACACTGTCACACTCACACTGACACTGAGGTAGTCACACACGCACTGTCACTCTCGCACTGACACTAAGGTAGTCACACCCACACACACACATAGAGGTAGTCACACCCACACACAGTCACACACACTCACACTGAAGTAGTCACACACACACACACACACACTGTCACACTCACACTGAGGTAGTCTCACACACACAGACTGTCACACTCACAATGACTGAGGTAGTCACACCCACAAACAGTCACACTCACACTCACACTGAGATAGTCTCACACATACTGTCACACTCACACTTACACTGAGGTAGTCACTCACACTGACGCAGATGAAGTCACACTCACACTGACACTGAGGTAGTCACACACACACACACCCTTTCACCCTCAGGGCACCAATACTCACTATTCCATGATGAGAACCATCTCACTCCTTGCCTCAAAGGCATCGTACAGCTGAATGACATTGACATGGTTCAACAAATTCATCACCTGCACCTCATTGGTGATACTCTCCTGGAGAGAAACAAACAGAGAATTTCACATGGTCATCTTCCCCACTGGCTGATGGGTGACAGATATGGAATGGATTGTGAGAGAGGGAGAGACTGGGGGAAGCCTTTTTCCAGGCGTCATGGGGCCTGGCCAATGGTGAGGCTGCTGGGAAAATACAAAGGTACAGTGTTGCCAATGTTGGGAAAACTGTGAATCTCGCCAATGAGTCCAAAGTTGTGCCTCAGCTTGGATGGCAGCATGAGGATCTGGCTAGTGAGTGGTGAGGGGTCTACTTGGATGTGTTAGCATCTTATTATCGCCTAATCTTAGCCTCTTCGACATGCAGGCTGCTATTTCCCCAGGCATCAGATAGAAACCCCACGGCTCCCATTGTGATTGGGGGCTGGTACCCCTTGACTCCAGGTTTCCAGCGTCTTCCTGAGGTATCTCTCTCACCCAACAGCCCCTGCAATCTCAGCGACCTCCTCCATCCACCGAGAGTGGCAGCCAGCACCCAGCAGCCCGACCACATCATCATGGCGTATCTCTGACTCTCTGTTTAGAATACAGTCACACTCTGGAGAGCAACATTGTAATGTCACTGTCAGGCCGCTTTGTGCATAGGGACAGGCTCATACATCACCACAGGGGGACAGTTCAAGGCTTTTAGCTTGTTCACTCCATACCCTCTCCCCTCGCACCTATTGGATGGTCACGGTATCTTGCCTCTTACACTCTGCTACCTCATTGACAATGTTCAGGCTCCTCCCAGGACAGCAGCCTGACTTTGTCTCTCTGCACAGACCCAAAGGCTGTTGTGTTTACCAGTGATGATCAGTCGAGGGAGGTGGTGAACATGTCCGCGTAGAACACTGTGTTACATCAGTGTCCTACCTGCAGCAGGAGCCAGAATAAGCTATAAACACACGGCCATCTCTGAAAGTCGAAGAGATGGTGGTCAAGGGGACAATGCTCAGTCCAGGGGGGTCCTGGCACAATGAGACAGTATCAGTGCAGGGGCGTGAGCATTGCCACAGGGTACTAGGGTGATCAGGGTAAGGAGTACTCTCCCTCAGATCATTGTGGGTCTACCTAAAGCACGTGGGCTGCAGCGGTTCAAGAAGGCAGCGCACCACCACCTTCTCAAGGGCAACAAGAGACTGGCAATAAATGCTGGCCCAGCCAGAGATGCCCACATCCCACCAGTGAAAGGAATAACATTACCATCCAGGGAATGGGGCACGACCAGCCCTGTAGGTCTATTGTAACCAGTCTAGGTTAGGGTTAGTGTTAGGATTAGAGTTCAGGTTAGGATTAGGGTATGTGTTAATGTTAGACTTAGTGTTGGGGTACGTGTTAGTGTTAGGGATGGGGTTGGGGTTCGGATCAGATTAGATTCCCTACAGTGTGGAAACAGGCCCTTCGGCCCAACCAGACAACACTGACCCTCTGAAGAGTAACCCACCCAGACCCATTTCCCTCTGACTAACCACCTAACACTACGGGCAATTTCCTATGGTCAATTCACCTAACCTGCACATCTTTGTGACTGTGGGAGGAGACCCACGCAGACAGGGGGAGAATGTACAAACTCTGCACAGAGAGTCGCCCGAGGCTGGAATCGAATCTGGGCCCCTGGTGCTGTGAGGTAGCAGTGCTAACCACTGAACCACTGTGCCACCGATTAGAGTTAAGGTTAGGATTAGGGTTATGGTTAGGGTTAGCATTGGGGTTTGTGTTAGGGTTAGAATTGCATTTCAAGTTAGTGTTGGGGTTGGAGTTGGTGTCAGTGTAGGGTACGGGTTCAGGTTAGGACTGGGGTTATTATTAGCATTAGTGTTAGTGTTAGGGATGGGTTGGGGATTGGATTAGAGATAAGGTTAGGATTAGGTGTTATGGTTAGGGTTAGTATCGGGGTTTGTGTTATGGTTAGGATTGTAGTTAGAGTTAGTGTTAGGGTTAAGGTTGTGATAAATGTTAGGGTTAGAGTTTGGATTGGGATTAGGGTTAGTTTTCGGGTTAGGGTTGGGGTTGGATTTCAGATTAGGGTTAAGGTTAGGATTACATTAATGATCAGGGTTAGGATTAGAGCTTGGGTTAGGATGAGGGTTAATCTAGAGACTTTAGTGAGAGGGTTAGGGCTAGGGTCAGGGTCAGAGTGAGATTCTAGGGTTAGGGCAAGGGTCACTGCTAGGGTTCAGATTATTCAGGAGATTTGTGCAATAAATTCAGTTTAAGGATGATCTGGGATGTGTACAATAGGGTTAGGGTTAGAGTCAATATGGGGTTCTCTGTGATAGGAGTAGGGTTAGGGCTAGGTTTAGGGTCAATCTGGGAATCTGTGGAGCTGTGATTAGAATTAGGGTTAGGGTTAGGGTTAAGATTAGGATTTGGGCCATACTGGGGACTTGAGCTCTGTCAGGGTGATGCACCAAGCTTACATTTCCAAGTCATTCATGAGGAATGGTTTCGATCTAGGGTTTGGGTTACTGTTAGGGTTTGGGTTAGGGTTAGGATTAGGGTTACCATTAGGTTTAGGGTTTGGGATACCATTAGGATTAGGGTTTGGGATTGGGTTTGGGCAAAGGTTTGGATCGGGGTTAGTGTTAGGCTTAGGGTCAATCTGGGGATTTGTGCGATAGGGTTAGGGTTAGGGTTAGTGTTGGGGCTAGGATTAGGGTTAGGGTTAATCTGGGTTAGTGTTAGGGTTAGGGTTAGGATTAATCTGGGATTTTGCGACAGCGTTATGGATGGAGTTAGAGTGAAGGTTAATGTGGGGATTAGTCCTCTCAGGGACTTGCCCTGAGGTCAGACAGGGATCTGGTCAGTCATTGTTTGGGTTTGTTTCCAAGTCAGTCATGGGTGACGATCCAACAGTTTGGGTTTTCAGGATTCACTGCTATGATCAGGAAAATGGGGAGATCAGAGGCGTGGGTTGGAGGCAGTCTGCTGGAATACTCAGGAGATAATAAGGCCATAAGATTTAGGAGCAGACATTAGCCCATCGGGCCTGTTCCGCCATTCAGTAGGGTTGATAAGTTTCTTAACCCTATTCTTCCACTTTCTCCCCATAACCCTTGATCTCCTTGACAATCAAGAACCTATCTATCTCCGTATTAAATATACCCAATGGCCTGGCCTTCACAGCCTTCTGTGGCAGTGAATTCACCATTCTCTGGCTGAAGAGGGAATCTCTTTATCTCTGTTCTAAAGGGTCTTCCCTTTACTCTCAGGCTGTGCCCTTGGGTCCTAGTCTCTCCAACCAATGGAAACATCTTCCCAACATCCACTCTGTCCAGGCCATTCAGTGTTATGTATGTTTCAGTTAGATCCCCACCACCCCCCCATCCTTCTGAACTTCATCAAGTGTAGACCCAGAGCCCTCAAACATCCCACACATGTTAAGCTTTTCCTTCCTGGGGCCATTCTCGTGAACCTCCTGTGGGCCCACTCCAAGGCCAGTACATCCTTCCTGAGATATGGGGCCCAAAACTGCACACAATATTCTAAATGTGGTCTGACCAGAGCCTTATGGAGCCTCAGAAGTACATATCTGCTTTTATATTCAAGGCCTCTCAAAATAAATTCCGACATTGCATTTGCCTTCCTAATGACTGACTCACCTGCAGGTTTACCCTGAGAGAATCCTGGACTAGAATTCCCAAGTCTCTTTGCACTTCAGACTTCTGAATTTTCTCTCCATTTTGAAAATATTCCATGTCCCTATTCTTCCTACCAAAGTGCATGACCTCGCACTTTCCCACATTGTACTCCATCTGCCACTTCATTGCCCACTCTCCTAACTTGTCCAAATTCTTCTGCAGCCTCTCCGCCTCCTCAATGCTACCTGGCTCTCTATCTATCTTTGTATCATCTGCAAACTTAGCCAGAATGCCCTCAGTTCCTTTATCTGGATTGTTAATGCGTGAAGTGAAAAGTTGTGGTCCCAACACTGAGCCTTGTGGAACACCACTTCTCACCAGCTGCCATCCTGAGAAAGACCCTTTAATCCCCACTCTCTGCTTTCTGCCACACAGCCAAGCCTCTGTCCATGCTAGCACCTTGCCTCTGACACCATGGGCCCTTATCTTACTCAGTAGCCTCCTGTATGGCACCTTACTAAAGACCTTTGGAAATCCAGGTGGATAACATCCATTGGCTCTCTTTGGTCTAACCTGCTCATTATTCCCTCAAAGAATCCTAGCAGATTTGTCAGGTATGGCCTCCCCTTGATGAAACCCATGCTGACTTTGCCCTATTTCACCGAACACTTCGAAGTATTCAGAAATCTCATTCTTCACAATGGACTACAAAATCTTACCTTGAAGTTAAGCTCATCCGTCTGTAATTTTCCACCTTTTGCCTTACTCTCCTTTTAAACAGGGGTGTGACCTTCACAGTTTTCCAGTCCTCTGGGTCCCTCCCTGATTCTAGTGATTCCTGAAAGGTCACCACTAATGCTTCCACTATTTCTTCAGCTATCCCCCTTAGAACTCTGAGTCCACGTCATCCGAGTGATTTATCCACCTTCAGGTCATTCAGTTTTTCCAGCTCCATCTCCTTGGCGATGACCACCATACCCAGCTCTGCCCCCTCACTCTCTTGAATTTTTGGAATATTACTCATATATTCCACTGTGAAGACGCAGCAATTATTCAGTCCCTCAGCCATTTCTTTGTTCCCCACTGCTATCTCTCCAGCATCACTTTCCAATGGCCCAATTTCCACTTTTGCCTCTCTTTTGACCTTTATATATCTGAAGAAACTCTGACAGTCTTTCTTTATATCACTGGCTAGCTTACCTTCAATTTAATCTCCTCCCTCCTTATCTCTTTTTTTTGTTGCCCTCTGTAGGTGTGTGTAAGCTTCTCAATCCTCTGGTATCCCCCTGCCCTTTGCCACGTTATATGCTTTCTGTTTTGCTTCGATGCTATCCCTGACTATCCCAGTCATCCACGGTTGCCTCCTGTAATATGCTTCTTTTTCCCTCGGGATGAATCTCTGCTGTGTCTCCTAAATTACTCCCAGAAACTCCTGCCATTGCTGTTCCCCTGTCTCTCCTGCTACAGTCCGGTCCCAGTCAATTCTGCCCGGTTCCTCCCTCGTGCCTCTGGAGGTGCCTTTATTCAGGTGTAATACTGATGCCTCTGATTCTATCTTCTCGTCTCAAATTGCAGAGTCAAGTCAATCATATTATGATCACTGCCTTCTAAGGGTTCCCTCACCTTGAGCTCCCTTATCAGGTCTGCCTCATGACACTGCACTGAATCCAGTGTTGCCTGTTCCCGAGTGGGTTCGATCACAAGCAGATCCGGAAATCCTTCTCATAGACGTTCCACAAATTTCTTTTCCTGCAATCCACTACTAACCTGATTTTCCCAGTCCACCTGCGAATTGAAATCCCTCGTGATCACTGTAACCTTGCCTTTCCTACACGCCTTCTCTATCTCCCAGTGTATCCTGTGCCCCAGCTCCTGACCATATTTGGAAGTCTGCACATAACTCCAAGTAGGGATGTTTTAACCTTTGTGTTTACTCAATTCTACCCACACAGATTCTACACCATCTGACCCGATTTCATTTCTTACTATTGATTTAATTTCATTTCTTACTAATATGGCAACACCAGCCCCTTTGCCGAACTGCCTATAACCGTGAGAAGAACTGTATCCTGGCTCTGGGAGTGAGAGCGGGAATCTGAGCAAGGGCCTGTCCCCCTGTGTGGGCACGCCGTGGGGGAATACTCTGTCAGGAAACAGGAGGGCCGATCGGAAGTTTGGGTTTTAATAAAAACTGAAGGGGAATAACTCAGGACCCAAGAGGGCCAAGGAGAAATGTTTAAGTACAGTGAGTTATGGCTGGAAGACAGATCTGGGAACGGGGTTCCATTCAACAGGAACTTGCAGGTATGGCAGACATCAGTAACTGAAGGGGAACAGTGCAATAGATCTAATTGGAGAGCACCATCCAAGAGCCAGCCGCACTTTTGATAGGTAAATGGCCTGTTCCTCAGCTGGAGGATAGTGCATCCCTGCAGAGGGGATGGGATGGAGGTGAGGGAGCTGGGGCAGCTGACTCTGGGAGTGTGATTGAGGTGGGTATGGGAGAGTGACCATGTTTCCCTGCAACAGGCTCAGCCACAAATCAGTGAGTATTCTCAACAACAGGCACCTGATGGGAAATTCATTGACAGGTTCCAAGGAAAGGCTGTGGGAAAAGCAAACGGAAAGGAGAGTAAAGCAGGAGCAAAGCCGCATGGCTGTTCGGTCAGCTATTCCTGACAGCACTGAGACCCGGACCCAGGCTGTGGGAGATTGTCCCCTTTCAGAATGGCAGGTAGCAAAGAGTTCCCAACCTTCCCAGGGAGACCTCGGAGTGCTGCTGTCAGTCACATCCCACACTGACGACAGTCCGTACAGTCGGATCAGAGCCTGTAGGATGGGGCACAGGTAGCAAGGGGAGCTCACAAATGACTGGATTGATGAACTGATTTAAATGGCGCGTTTACCTTCTCTCTGGCAGATGGGACTTTAATAATTTTCATGGCCAGCTGGAGACCAGAGGATCGCTCAGTACACTGGTGGACACTGCCAAAGCGACCCCTAAAATAAACCAGAGACAGAGCTACAGCCAGGAAATACACAACAGCTCAATATAACAGAAGCTGGAATAAACACTGACAGAAATGTAGTACTCTCACTAACCCTCACTGACACTAACACTCACAGACACACACTGACACTAACACTCACAGACACACACTGACACCCACACTTATTGTTACACACTGACACTAACACTCACAGACACACACTGACACCCACACTTATTGTTACACACTGACACTAACACTCACAGACACACTGACACTAACACTCACAGACACACACTGATACTAACCCTCACTGTCACACACTGACACCAACACTCACAGACACACACTGATACTAACCCTCACTGACACACACTGACACCAACACTCACAGGCACACACTGACACTAACCCTCACTGTCAAACACTGACACCAACACTCACAGACACACACTGACACTAACACTCACAGACACACACTGACACTAACCCTCACTGACACACACTGACACCAACACTCACAGGCACACACTGACACTAACCCTCACAGACACACACTGACACTAACCCTCACTGTCACACACTGACACCAACACTCACAGACACACACTGACACCAACACGAACTGTCACACACTGACACTACCACTCACAGACACACACTGACACTAACCCTCACTGTTACACACTGACACTAACACTCACTGTTACACACTGACACTAACCCTCACTGTCACAAACTGACACTAACCCTCACTGTTACACACTGACACTAACCCTCACTGTCACACACTGACACTAACACTCACTGTTACATGCTGTCACTAACCCTCACTGTTACACACTGACACTAACACTCACTGTCACACACTGACACTAACACTCACTGTTACATGGTGTCACTAACCCTCACTGTCACACACTGACACTAACCCTCACTGTTACACACTGACACTAACACTCACTGTCACACACTGACACTAACACTCACAGTCACACGCTGACACCAACCCTCACTGTTACACACTGACACTAACCCTCACTGTCGCACACTGACACCAACCCTCACTGTTACACACTGACACGAACCCTCACTGTCACACACTGACACTAACCCTCACTGTCACACACTGACACCAACCCTCACTGTCACACTCTGTGTCACACACTGACACTAACCCTCACTGACACACACTGACACTAACCCTCACTGTCACACACTGACACTAACCCTCACTGACACACACTGACACTAACCCTCACTGTCACACGCTGACACTAACCCTCACTGACACATGCTGACACTAACCCTCACTAACACACACTGACACTAACACTCACTGTCACACACTGACACCAACACTCACTGACACACACTGACACGAACCCTCACTGTCACGCACTGACACTGACACTCACCGACACACACTGACACTAACCCTCACTGTTACACACTGACACTAACCCTCACTGTCACACACTGACACTAACACTCACAGTCACACATTGACACCAACCCTCACTGTTACACACTGACACTAACCCTCACTGTCACACACTGACACCAACCCTCACTGTCACACTCTGTGTCACACACTGACACTAACCCTCACTGACACACGCTGACACTAACTCTCACTGTCACACACTGACACTAACACTCACGGTTACACACTGACACTAACACTCACAGTCACACACTGACACCAACCCTCACTGTCACACACTGACACTAACCCTCACTGTCACACACTGACACCAACCCTCACTGTCACACTCTGTGTCACACACTGACACTAACCCTCACTGACACACGCTGACACTAACACTCACTGTCACACACTGACACTAACACTCACGGTTATACACTGACACTAACCCTCACTGTCACACACTGACACCAACACTCACTGTCACACACTGACACTAACACTCACTAACACACACTGACACGAACCCTCACTGTCACACACTGACACCAACCCTCACTGTCACACTCTGTGTCACACACTGACACTAACCCTCACTGACACACACTGACACTAACCCTCACTAACACACACTGACACTAACCCTCACTGTTACACACTGACACTAACCCTCATTGTCACACACTGACACTAACCCTCACTGACACACGCTGACACTAACCCTCACTGACACACACTGACACTAACCCTCACTGTTACACACTGACACTAACCCTCACTGTCACACACTGACACTAACACTCACAGTCACACACTGACACCAACCCTCACTGTCACACACTGACACCAACCCTCACTGTCACACTCTGTGTCACACACTGACACTAACCCTCACTGACACACACTGACACTAACTCTCACTGTCGCACACTGACACTAACACTCACTGACACACACTGACACTAACCCTCACTTTCACACACTGACACTAACACTCACTAACACACACTGACACTAACCCTCACTGTCACACACTGACACTAACACTCACTAACACACACTGACACTAACCCTCACTGTTACACACTGACACTAACCCTCACTGACACCAACACTCACTGTTACACACTGACACTAACCCTCACTGTCACACACTGACACTAACCCTCACTGTTACACACTGACACTAACCCTCACTGTCACACACTGACACCAACCCTCACTGTCACACTCTGTGTCACACACTGACACTGACACTCACCGACACACACTGACACTAACCCTCACTGTTACACACTGACACTAACCCTCACTGTCACACACTGACACTAACACTCACAGTCACACGCTGACACCAACCCTCACTGTTACACACTGACACTAACCCTCACTGTCGCACACTGACACCAACCCTCACTGTTACACACTGACACGAACCCTCACTGTCACACACTGACACTAACCCTCACTGTCACACACTGACACCAACCCTCACTGTCACACTCTGTGTCACACACTGACACTAACCCTCACTGACACACACTGACACTAACCCTCACTGTCACACACTGACACTAACACTCACTGTTACATGGTGTCACAAACCCTCACTGTCACACACTGACACTAACCCTCACTGTTACACACTGACACTAACACTCACTGTTACACACTGGCACTAACACTCACTGTTACACACTGACACTAACCCTCACTGACACACGCTGACACTAACACTCACTGTCACACACTGACACTAACACTCACTGTTACACACTGACACTAACCCTCACTAACACACACTGACATGAACCCTCACTGTCACACACTGACACTAACACTCATGGTTACACACTGACACTAACTCTCACTGACACACGCTGACATTAACACTCACTGTCACACACTGACACTAACACTCATGGTTACACACTGACACTAACCCTCACTGTCACACACTGACACTAACCCTCACTGTTACATACTGACACTAACCCTCACTAACACACACTGACACTAACCCTCACTGTCACACACTGACACTAACACTCACTGTCACACACTGACACGAACCCTCACTGTCACACACTGACACTAACACTCACTGTTACATGGTGTCACTAACCCTCACTGTCACACACTGACACTAACCCTCACTGTTACACACTGACACTAACACTCACTGTGACACACTGACACTAACACTCACTGTTACACACTGACACTAACCCTCACTGACACACGCTGACACTAACACTCACTGTCACACACTGACACTAACACTCACTGTTACATACTGACACTAACCCTCACTAACACACACTGACACGAACCCTCACTGTCACACACTGACACCAACCCTCATTGTCACACTCTGTGTCACACACTGACACTAACCCTCACTGACACACACTGACACTAACCCTCACTGTTACACACTGACACTAACCCTCATTGTCACACACTGACACTAACCCTCACTGACACACACTGACACTAACCCGCACTGTCACACGCTGACACTAACCCTCACTGACACATGCTGACACTAACCCTCACTAACACACACTGACACTAACACTCACTGTCACACACTGACACCAACACTCACTGACACACACTGACACGAACCCTCACTGTCACACACTGACACTGACACTCACCGACACACACTGACACTAACCCTCACTGTTACACACTGACACTAACCCTCACTGTCACACACTGACACTAACACTCACAGTCACACATTGACACCAACCCTCACTGTTACACACTGACACTAACCCTCACTGTCACACACTGACACCAACCCTCACTGTCACACTCTGTGTCACACACTGACACTAACCCTCACTGACACACGCTGACACTAACTCTCACTGTCACACACTGACACTAACACTCACGGTTACACACTGACACTAACACTCACAGTCACACACTGACACCAACCCTCACTGTCACACACTGACACTAACCCTCACTGTCACACACTGACACCAACCCTCACTGTCACACTCTGTGTCACACACTGACACTAACCCTCACTGACACACGCTGACACTAACACTCACTGTCACACACTGACACTAACACTCACGGTTATACACTGACACTAACCCTCACTGTCACACACTGACACCAACACTCACTGTCACACACTGACACTAACACTCACTAACACACACTGACACGAACCCTCACTGTCACACACTGACACCAACCCTCACTGTCACACTCTGTGTCACACACTGACACTAACCCTCACTGACACACACTGACACTAACCCTCACTAACACACACTGACACTAACCCTCACTGTTACACACTGACACTAACCCTCATTGTCACACACTGACACTAACCCTCACTGACACACGCTGACACTAACCCTCACTGACACACACTGACACTAACCCTCACTGTTACACACTGACACTAACCCTCACTGTCACACACTGACACTAACACTCACAGTCACACACTGACACCAACCCTCACTGTCACACACTGACACCAACCCTCACTGTCACACTCTGTGTCACACACTGACACTAACCCTCACTGACACACACTGACACTAACTCTCACTGTCGCACACTGACACTAACACTCACTGACACACACTGACACTAACCCTCACTGTCACACACTGACACTAACACTCACTAACACACACTGACACTAACCCTCACTGTCACACACTGACACTAACACTCACTAACACACACTGACACTAACCCTCACTGTTACACACTGACACTAACCCTCACTGACACCAACACTCACTGTTACACACTGACACTAACCCTCACTGTCACACACTGACACTAACCCTCACTGTTACACACTGACACTAACCCTCACTGTCACACACTGACACCAACCCTCACTGTCACACTCTGTGTCACACACTGACACTGACACTCACCGACACACACTGACACTAACCCTCACTGTTACACACTGACACTAACCCTCACTGTCACACACTGACACTAACACTCACAGTCACACGCTGACACCAACCCTCACTGTTACACACTGACACTAACCCTCACTGTCGCACACTGACACCAACCCTCACTGTTACACACTGACACGAACCCTCACTGTCACACACTGACACTAACCCTCACTGTCACACACTGACACCAACCCTCACTGTCACACTCTGTGTCACACACTGACACTAACCCTCACTGACACACACTGACACTAACCCTCACTGTCACACACTGACACTAACACTCACTGTTACATGGTGTCACAAACCCTCACTGTCACACACTGACACTAACCCTCACTGTTACACACTGACACTAACACTCACTGTTACACACTGGCACTAACACTCACTGTTACACACTGACACTAACCCTCACTGACACACGCTGACACTAACACTCACTGTCACACACTGACACTAACACTCACTGTTACACACTGACACTAACCCTCACTAACACACACTGACATGAACCCTCACTGTCACACACTGACACTAACCCTCACTGTCACACACTGTCACTAACCCTCACTGACACACACTGACACTAACACTCACTGTTACACACTGACACTAACCCTCACTAACACACACTGACATGAACCCTCACTGTTACACACTGACACTAACCCTCACTGACACATGCTGACACTAACCCTCACTGACACACACTGACACAAACACTCACTGTCACACACTGACACCAACACTCACTGTCACACACTGACACGAACCCTCACTGTCACACACTGACACTGACACTCACCGACACACACTGACACTAACCCTCACTGTCACACACTGACACTAACCCTCACTGTTACACACTGACACTAACCCTCACTGTCACACACTGACACTAACTCTCACTGTAACACACTGACACTAACCCTCACTGTCACACACTGACACCAACACTCACTGTAACACACTGACACTAACCCTCACTGTTACACACTGACACTAACCCTCACTGTCGCACACTGACACCAACCCTCACTGTCACATACTGACACTAACCCTCACTGTTACACACTGACACTAACCCTCACTAACACACACTGACATGAACCCTCACTGTCACACACTGACACTAACCCTCACTGACACATGCTGACACTAACCCTCACTGACACACACTGACACAAACACTCACTGTCACACACTGACACCAACACTCACTGTCACACACTGACACGAACCCTCACTGTCACACACTGACACTAACTCTCACTGTAACACACTGACACTAACCCTCACTGTCACACACTGACACCAACACTCACTGTAACACACTGACACTAACCCTCACTGTTACACACTGACACTAACCCTCACTGTCGCACACTGACACCAACCCTCACTGTCACATACTGACACTAACCCTCACTGTTACACACTGACACCAACCCTCACTGTCACACTCTGTGTCACACACTGACACTAACCCTCACTGACACACATTGACACTAACCCTCACTGTCACACACTGACACTAACACTCACTGTTACATGGTGTCACAAACCCTCACTGTCACACACTGACACTAACCCTCACTGTTACACACTGACACTAACACTCACTGTTACACACTGGCACTAACACTCACTGTTACACACTGACACTAACCCTCACTGACACACGCTGACACTAACACTCACTGTCACACACTGACACTAACACTCACTGTTACACACTGACACTAACCCTCACTAACACACACTGACATGAACCCTCACTGTCACACACTGACACTAACCCTCACTGTCACACACTGACACTAACCCTCACTGACACATGCTGACACTAACCCTCACTGACACACACTGACACAAACACTCACTGTCACACACTGACACCAACACTCACTGTCACACACTGACACGAACCCTCACTGTCACACACTGACACTGACACTCACCGACACACACTGACACTAACCCTCACTGTTACACACTGACACTAACCCTCACTGTTACACACTGACACTAACTCTCACTGTTACACACTGACACTAACTCTCACTGTAACACACTGACACTAACCCTCACTGTCACACACTGACACCAACACTCACTGTAACACACTGACACTAACCCTCACTGTTACACACTGACACTAACTCTCAGTGTTACACACTGACACCAACACTCACTGTGACACTCTGACACTAACTCTCACTGACACACACTGACACTAACCCTCACTGTTACACACTGACACTAACTCTCACTGTTACACACTGACACTAACCCTCACTGACACACACTGACACTAACCCTCACTGACACACGCTGACACTAACCCTCACTGTCACACACTGACACTAACACTCACTAACACGCACTGACACTAACCCTCACTGTTACACACTGACACTAACACTCACTGTCACACACTGACACCAACCCTCACTTTTACAGACTAAACCTCACTAAACCTCATTTACTATAAACCGACCGACTCCCACAGCTACCTAGACTACACCTCCTCCCACCCTGTCCCCTTTAAAAACGCCATCCCGTATTCCCAATTCCTTCGTCTCCGCCGCATCTGCTCCCAGGAAGACCAGTTCCAACACCGCACAGCCCAGATGGCCTCCTTCTTCAAAGACTGCAATTTCCCCCCAGACATGATCGATGATGCCCTCCACCGCATCTCCTCCACTTCCCGCTCCTCTGCCCTTGAGCCCCGACCCTCCAACCGCCACCAGGACAGAACCCCACTGGTCTTCACCTACCACCCCACCAACCTCCGTATGCAGCGTATCATCCACCGTTATTTCCGCCACCTCCAAACGGACCCCACCACCAGGGATATATTTCCCTCCCCTCCCCTATCAGCGTTCCGAAAAGACCACTCCCTCTGTGCCTCCCTCATCAGGTCCACACTCCCCCACCAAACCAACCTCCACTCCCGGCACCTTCCCCTGCAACCGCAAGAAATACAAAACTTGCGCCCACACCTCCTCCCTTACTTCCCTCCAAGGCCCCAAGGGATCCTTCCATATCTGCCACAAATTCACCTGCACCTCCACACACATCATCAATTGCATCCGCTGCACCCGATGTGGCCTCCTCTATATTGGGGAGACAGGCCGCCTACTTGCGGAACGTTTCAGAGAACACCTCTGGGACACCCGGACCAACCAACCCAACCACCCCGTGGCTCAACACTTCAACTCCCCCTCCCACTCCACCAAGATCATGCAGGTCCTTGGACTCCTTCATCGCCAGACCACAGCAACACGACGGCTGGAGGAAGAGCGCCTCATCTTCCGCCTAGGAACCCTCCAACCACAAGGGATGAACTCAGATTTCTCCAGTTTCCTCATTTCCCCTCCCCCCACCTTGTCTCAGTCAAATCCCTCGAACTCAGCACCGCCCTCCTAACCTGCAATCTTCTTCCTGACCTCTCCGCCCCCACCCCACTCCGACCTATCACCCTCACCTTGACCTCCTTCCACCTATCGCATTTCCAATGCCCCTCCCCCAAGTCCCTCTTCCCTACCTTTTATCTTAGCCTGCTGGACCCACTTTCCTCATTCCTGAAGAAGGGCTTATGCCCGAAACATCGATTCTCCGGTTCCTTAGATGCTGCCTGACCTGCTGCGCTTTTCCAGCAACACATTTTCACCATAATGACATTAACCCTCACTGTCACACACTGACACTAACTCTCACTGTCACACAGTGACACCAGTCCTCACTGTTACACACTGACACTAACTCTCACTGTCACACAGTGACACCAACCCTCACTGTCACACACTGATACTAACCCTCACTGTCACACAGTGACACCAACACTCACTGTCACACACTGACACTAACCCTCACTGTCACACACTGACACTAACCCTCACTGTTACACACTGACACTAACTCTCACTGTTATACACTGACACTAACCCTCACTGTCACACACTGACACCAACCCTCACTGTCACACAGTGACACCAACACTCACTGTCACACACTGACACTAACCCTCACTGTCACACACTGACACTAACCCTCACTGTCACACACTGACACCAACCCTCACTGAGACACACTGACACTAACCCTCACTGTCACACACTGACACCAACCCTCACTGTCACACACTGACACCAACACTCACTGTTACACACTGACACTAACCCTCACTGTCACACACTGACACTAACCCTCACTGCCACACACTGACACTAACCCTCACTGTCACACACTGACACTAACCCTCACTGTTAAACACTGACACTAACCCTCACAGACACACACTGACACTAACCCTCACTGCCACACACTGACACTAACCCTCACTGTCACACACTGACACTAACCCTCACTGCCACACACTGACATTAACACTCACTGTCATATACTGACTTTAATACTCGCTGTTACACACTGACTTTAAGCCTCACTGTGACTCCCTGATATATTTTCACATATCCCTCCCTCTCAGTTCAGCCAGTTTAATACAATGTAACTTGTTGGGTGTTGAGCAGTTAATTCCTGATAGTCTTTCCACCTGCCGCTGCACTGGCCATGTTTTGTTTTGCTGGAGGTCATCACTTACCCTCCCAGGACCTCATGGAGTTTGAACTGGTACAGACTGCTGACCGGTCCTGTTCGAAATGACACACAACGATGTTCAAATGGAGCAGGCAGTGGGGGTCTGTCATCTGCAGGCAGGATACGTACAGGGTCACTCAGCACCGAGGGACAGAGCTTATCGCATCTCAGGGAGCAGTGTGGCGGGGTGGGGGCAGACCTTGCCTTGGCATGAGTTCCAGTGACGCTAGCTGCCATCGCTCAGGGCTTCCAGGAAGGTGCCAACTCCTTCCTGAGCAGCGGTGATTATTCCCTGAAAGTTCAACCTCATGGGAGCTTCCAAAGTGGAATCCTTGAATCTCTGGACTTGGCACATTACAGAAACAATCAGAATCTAGAACAGAAACTAAGAACAGCACAGCACAGGAGCTGGGTCTTTGGCCCGGCCAGATTACACTGACGTGTTACACCTTTTGAAAATAAAATCCTTTCGCCTCTATGTTCTGTATATTTCTATTCCCTGCCGATACACTGATGTGTCCGGATGCCTCTTTAATGTCACTATTGTATCTGCCTCCACCACCACTTCTGGAAGCACATTCCAAGCACTCATTACCCTCTGGGTAAAGAACTGCCTCTCACCTCTCCTTTAAACTTATCCCATCTTACCTCAACCTTTGTCCCTTAGTAATTGACGTTTCTACCCCATCAGCACCTTCCAAACCCACCACCACTTCCATCGAGAAGGACAAGGGACAGCAGATACATGGGAACACCATCCCCTGCAGGTTCGCCTTCGAGCCAATCATCACCCTGACTAATATATATATATAAATATATCACCGTTTCTTCACTGTCGCTGGGTCAATATCCTGGAATTCCCTCTCTGAGGCATTGTGGACTTAACCGCAAATGTGGACTGCAGCGGTTTGAGTAGGTAGTTCACCACCACCTTCTGAAGGGGGCAACTAGGGAAGGACAATAAATGTTGACCCAGTCAGCGATGCCCACATCCCATGAATGAAAAAAGAAATGGAGCAGAATTAGACCTTGCATCCCATCAGGATCGCTCCACCATCCAGTGATCTCATGGGTAACCATCCTTCCCAATCTCCACTTTCCCAGCATTCCCCAGAATCCTTGATATCCCAGTTGGTGAAGACTCCCTCAACCCTGGCCTATACTCAGTGACTGAGCACCCAGACTCCTCTAGGGTAGAGAATTCCCAAGGTGCACCGCTCTGAGACTGAAGGAGATCAAAGGGACCGACCCTTTTGAACTCTGTTGTATATTTTAAAGAGCTCACTTCTCGTACCTTTTACACTCCAGAGAATATCAGCACAGTTTACTCAACTCCCCTCAGAAATCCCGGAATGTAAGCATATCCCACTTTAAATGCAGTGACCACAACTGCAGACCATGTTCCAGCTATGGCCTCACCAAAGGCCAATGCGAGTGAAACAAGAGTTTTTCTTTATTTCTGTACCTAATCACCTTCTAATGAATGCCAACATGCCATTTGCCGTGCTGTGGGCGGTACCTTCATGCTAACCTTCAGTGTTTCTTGTGTAAATAGATCCAAGTGTCTCTGAACAGCATTTACAAATTTCTAAGATTTTTCCAAGTAATATTCAGCTCCTTGATAACGACAAGGAAACTGAATAACCTCTCACTTCCCCACATCATACTCCATCTACTGCTCTCGAACTTAATCTGCCGATATCTGTTATCATTTACATTCACACCTCGATTTATATCAGCAACAAATTTAGACACATTACTGTCCAGGCTTTTGTCTGAGTCATTAATATCAAAGTTTGGGAGAAGATTTGTAGCTTGGGTGTTCGTTGTTGTGATTCTGTTCGCCGAGCTGGGAGTTTGTGTTGCCTTTCTCTCGCATGCATACAGCAGCGTCAAAATGCTGCAGATGTTGGAAATCTGAACTAAAAATGGGAGATACTGGATATACTCAGCATCTGTGAAGAGAGAAACAGTTAATGTACGGATTCAATCAACAAGCACATCGAACCAATATACCGGCCACTGCAGCGGACAGCTGGAACTGACAACCGGAAGCGGCAGATTCAAACCACTACAAATGCCGGAGGAAAGATCACAGAAGTGCTTCACAAGAGGCTCCCAAGCACTGAGGATGTCACCTAGACAGGGGACGAAACGTCTGCAACACAGATTCCCAGCTCGGCGAACAGAACCATAACAGTCATTAATATCGATTGGGAAAAAGCTGCAGCCTCAACAGCACACCAACTATCACAGCCTGACAACCTGAGAATGCCCCATTTAGTCATAGAGTCGTGTTGCATGGAAACAGACCCTTCAGTCCAACTCGTCCAAACTATAAATTAATCTAGTCCCATTTGCTAGCATTTGGCCCATATCCCTCTTAACTTATGGCCACTATCTGCTTCCTGACCATTAGTCAACTCTCTATCCTTAATAATATATGTCACCCATAACTCCATAAATTCTTATCTTGTTGATTAGTCTTTTCTGTGGCACCTTATTGAATGCTTTTTGGAAATCCAAGTATGCTACGTCTATAAGTTGTCCTTTATCTACTCTATTACATCCTCAAAAAAATCCTCTAAGTGTATGTCAATGCATTTCTCTCGCATGCATACAGCGTCAAAATGCTGCAGATGTTGGAAATCTGAACTAAAATGGAAGATACTGGATACACTCAGCATCTGTGAAGAGAGAAACAGTTAATGTTTTGAGTCATGACCTTCCATAAGAAGTGCTGAGGTGAGAAATGGAGTAGGTCTCAATCAAGAAGAGACAGAGGCAGGGACAGTGGACAAATGGAGCTCTGAGGTAGGTGTAAGATGGGAGAGATTAATTGGAGAAAAAAGCTGATGGCGCAAGATCACAGGCAGTGATAGACACAGAAATTTAACTAAACACCTTTGACTTGTCTATAAGTGTGACCCCAGTGACCTAGGGTTTACTCCTCCACCTCACTCTCGCCCTGACCTCTCTGTTGTCAGCCTCCTGCAGAGTCCCAGTCAAACATAATGTAAGCTCAGGGACTAGCACCTCCCCGTTTCATTGGGAACCTTTTAGACTGAATACCAATCCCACACTGTAATCCCTGCTTCCATTCTGTTCCCTATTTCTTGACAGGTTTAATTTATTTTTCATCTTTTTTGCTGGTTTCAATTATTTCTTCCATTCACGCTGCCTCCAGACATGTTGCTTATTTTTAACTAATACTAGTGTCACTTCATTTAGCCAATTCTTCTGTCACAAAATCGTTCCCAACTTCCACTCTCAATTCCCTTCAGAACCTTTCAGTAGGCTCACCTCTCATTCACCTACTCTTCAAAAATATTGACCCAGTTTGCTCAGCAAATCTAATCCATCATCTCCATGACGATTAGTTCCATGTAAATCGACAGCCAAGTGTAAACCGAGTTAATCATTGAAGTCAGTCCGCAAGCCACACACTCTTCAAACTCCCTGGCTCCAGAGTCCATTCCCACATTAGGTGGAGAATCAAATATACAAATGTGATGCCCAGGTAATATCTGGCCAATCTGCAGTGTAAGTGGGCAGACTGCAGTAGGTCATGTATTTGCCCCTTGGCCAATTATTCCCTCATCAATTATTGCTCTTCCCCAATTGCCTTTGTAAAGGTGGTGGTGGTGAGCTGCCTTCTTGAACCACTGCAGTCATAGAGTCATACCGCGCAGAAACAAACCCTTGTGTCCAACCAGTCCATGCCAACCATAATCCCAATCTAAACTAGTCTCAGCTGCCTGTACTGAGCCCATATCCCTCCAAACGTTTATCCAAGTGCATTTTAAATGTTGTATGTATATCTGCAACCATCACTTCCTCTGGAAGTTTATTCCATATATAAACCACTCTCTCTGCAAAACGGTTCCCCTTTTTAAAATTTCTCTCCTCTCACCTTAAAAATGTGCCTCCTAGTTTTGAAATCCTACATCCCTGGGAAAGGATACCTGCCATTCACCTTGTCTATACCCCTCATGATTTTATAAACCTCTATAAGATCACCCCTCAACCTCCCATGCTCCAGTGAAAAAAGTCCCAGCCTATCCAGCCTCTCCTTAAAACCAAACCCTCCGCTGCCAGCAACATCCTGGTAAATCTCTTCTGAATCCTTTCCAGTTTAATAATGACCTTCCTCCTGCAGGGCGGCCAGACAATACTCCAGAAGAGGCCTTATGAACATCCTGTACAACCTCAACGTAGCATCCCAACTCCTACACTCAGAAGCAAGTGTGCTGAACACTCTCTCAATGACTGTATCTGCCTGTGATGTCAACTGCAAAGAATTATGTACCTGAATCCCTAGACCACTTTATTCACCAACACTACTCAGGGCCCTACCGTTTATTGAAGAAGTCTTGTTCTTGATTGTTTCACCAACTGGGACAACACAGTGGCTCAGTGGTCAGCTCTGCCACCCCACAGCACCGGGGACCTGGGTTTGGTTCCAGCCTTGGCTGACTGTCTGTGTGGAGTTAGTACATTCTCCCTGTGTCTGGGTGGGTTTTGTTTGGGTGCTCTGGTTTCCTACCATGGTCCAAAGATGTTTGGGTTAGGGTGGATTGGCCATGCTAAATCACCCATAGTGTTCAGAGATGTGCAGGTTAGGGTGGATTGGCCGTGCTAAATTACCCATAGTGTTCAGAGATGTTTGGGTTAGGGTGGATTGGCCATGCTAAATTACCCATAGTGTTCAGAGATGTGTGGGTTAGGGTGGATTGGCCATGCTAAATCACCCATAGTGTTCAGAGATGTGTAGGTTAGGGTGGATTGGCCATGCTAAATCACCCATAGTGTTCAGAGATGTGCAGGCTAGGGTGGATTGGCCATGCTAAATCACCCATAGTGTTCAGAGATGTGTAGGTTAGGGTGGATTGGTCGTGCTAAATCACCCATAGTGTTCAGAGATGTGCAGGTTAGGGTGGATTGGCCGTGCTAAATTACCCATAGTATTCAGGGATGTGCAGGTTAGGGTGGATTGGCCATGCTAAATCACCCATAGTGTTCAGAGATGTGCAGGTTAGGGTGGATTGGCCATGCTAAATTACCCATAGTATTCAGGGATGTGCAGGTTAGGGTGGATTGGCCGTGCTAAATCACCCATAGTGTTCAGAGATGTGTAGGTTAGGGTGGATTGGTCGTGCTAAATTACCCATAGTATTCAGAGATGTGTAGGTTAGGGTGGATTGGCCATGCTAAATTACCCATAGTGTTCAGAGATGTGCAGGTTAGGGTGGATTTGCCATGCTAAATTGCCCATAGTGTTCAGAGATGTGTAGGTTAGGGTGGATTGGCCATGCTAAATCACCCATAGTGTTCAGAGATGTGCAGGTTAGGGTGGATTGGCCATGCTAAATCGCCCATAGTGTTCAGAGATGTGCAGGTTAGGGTGGGTTGGCCATGCTAAATTGTCCATAGTGTTCAGAGATGTGTGGGTTAGGGTGGATTGGCCATGCTAACTTGCCCATAGTGTTCAGGGCTGTGTAGGTTAGGGTGGATTGGCCATGCTAAATTACCCATAGTGTTCAGAGATGTGCAGGTTAGGGTGGATTGGCCATGCTAAATTGCCCATAGTGTTCAGAGATGTGTAGGTTAGGGTGGATTGGCCATGCTAAATCACCCATAGTGTTCAGAGATGTGCAGGTTAGGGTGGATTGGCCATGCTAAATCGCCCATAGTGTTCAGAGATGTGCAGGTTAGGGTGGGTTGGCCATGCTAAATTGTCCATAGTGTTCAGAGATGTGTGGGTTAGGGTGGATTGGCCATGCTAACTTGCCCATAGTGTTCAGGGCTGTGTAGGTTAGGGTGGATTGGCCATGCTAAATCACCCATAGTGTTCAGGGATGTGTAGGTTAGGTGCATGTATCAGGGGTAAATGTAGAGTGGTCTGGGTGGGTTACTCTATGGAGGGACTTGTTGGGTCTAATGGCCTGTTTCCACACTGTAGGGATTCCATGAAAATGAAATACCTCACATTTATTCAGATTAAACTCCATGTGCCACTGAAGAAGTGTGTCACACCGTGCTAGGACACTTCAGAGTGAAACTGTTGAGTGTACCTGAGAGATCTCCTTCACTACATTCCTCTGCTTTAGGTACTCCTCTGGCAGAAACTCCTTCAGATTGAGAAATCCTATTGGTTTTTCCTGTTATGAAGATGCTCCGTGTTTAATATTGGTTGGAGAGGACTTCTCAGATTTGTAGGGTTGTGGAGAAAGGAATATATTTCACCTTTTATGGACATACCTGGAATAGTTTCTTTCAAAAAGGGGCATTGAGGCATCATTGTGAAAATTGGAGTTTTTACTTTAACAAGGCTACCTAGGCAGGTGATAACCACTTGCTTTGCTTCAGATCCTCACCAGGGCTGTTTCTATTGGACAGTGAGTGGATCAG
Source organism: Hemiscyllium ocellatum (assembly GCF_020745735.1). Classification (NCBI taxonomy): domain Eukaryota; kingdom Metazoa; phylum Chordata; class Chondrichthyes; order Orectolobiformes; family Hemiscylliidae; genus Hemiscyllium; species Hemiscyllium ocellatum. The sequence goes on along the minus strand of NC_083415.1, from coordinate 7,546,023 downwards.
AGATCACCTCCATTAAAAATGCAAGTGTTGTAGCCAATCAAATATAATCAAAGGCTGTGGGAAATGATGAGGATACTGAGTCTTATTGGAGCTAGTACTGCGAAATGGGCTGAATGGTGTCCTGTGCTGTCAAACTCAATGAAATTCATAGTTCATCAGAACAATGGAACGTTGCAATGAGGAGTGAGATTGCATTCTTGTAGCGCTATTCCCATCCTCCATGAAATCCCCTCTCCTTTTAAATTCTGTAAACAGTGAGATCTACATTTCCAAACAGTCAGGACCGCCCAATCTTGATGTTAGCGAACAGATATATCTTTGATGTCGCACTTGCTCCCTGTGACAATGCTGCTCCTCTAACAAGGTTATATTGTCCATGTTTTTGTTTCAAAAGGGATTGCAAAAGGTCGAGGTTCTGATTTGTCGGGGATGAGGCCGTTTTGATTATGACTAACAGATACTGCCAAAGGCAACAGTCGGGGAAAAGGGCTTTTGGAATTTTTTCTTTAAACACTAGTACAATGTAAAGGGAGTGGTCAGTGTTCCCAGTTCAGGGAGTTTTCTAGTTTGGTTTCGGCTGGTCTGAGAAGCTGTCTACAGTGAAGAGATGTTCCATGCTTCAGCAAATGATCCCTTCCTGATTCTCTCTCTCTAACATCTCTCCTGTAAGAGCCTGGGTTTGAATTCTCTGTTTTTGCCAAGGGGTGTGTTTATGGGGATGTTGCAGGAAATTGGAACAGCATTATTAAGTTGCAATAGAGTCGGTTGGGTTTTCAACGAGTTATTCATCGTTCTGTTTTCTTTTGTTTGCATTTCATTTGGGGGTGTGTAAGTAATTTCTGTTTTACTTAAAGCCAAGTGATTTGACCAGCAGCATCGCTCCTGGGGGATATCCACCCAAACAGCTTGAAACAGCTAGAAACGTTCGGGTCTAGGCCACTTCTTAAAATGTTTTGAGGGGGTCCGGCCTGATCCATAACACCCCTCCCCTCAAATAATACCAGGAGATGTTTTACATCCCCCAGAGACAGCTGGCAAAGGGCACATGAAAAATGGCACCTCCAACAATGCAGCACTCCCTCAGAACTGCCCTAGAGGGGTCGTAGGGCTTGTTTCTGCATCACCGTTGAGTTGTTGAGTTATGGCCTGTTTCCACACTGTAGGGATTCGATGAAAATGCAATACCTCACATTTATCCAGATTAAACTCCATTTGCCACTGAAGAAGTGTGTCACACTGTGCTAGGACACTACAGAGTGAAACTGTTGAGTGTACCTGAGAGATCTCCTTCACTACATTCCTCTGCTTTAGGTACTCCTCTGGCAGAAACTCCTTCAGATTGACAAATCCTATTGGTTTCCAACGCTAATCACCAGGACAACAGTGAACTTCTCAAAACTAACAGCAAATCTTCTGGGGTGCAGAATTCCAAAGATTCACGACCGTCCAGAAGGATTTAGAATAATACAAAGCCTACAATGTGGAAGCAGGTAATTCGGCCCATCACGTCGACACCGACCTTTAGAAAAGTGTCCTACCCCAACCTAACTAATCCCTGTGACCCAGCATTGGACTCAGCACTGTCGGAGGGTCAGTGCTGAGGGAGTGCTGCACTGTCGGAGGGTCAGTGCTGAGGGAGTGTTGCACTGTCGGAGGGACAGTACTGAGGGAGCACTGCACTGTTGGAGGGTCAGTGCTGAGGGAGTGCTGCACTGTCGGAGGGTCAGTGCTGAGGGAGTGCCGCACTGTCGGAGGGACAGTACTGAGGGAGTGTTGCACTGTTGGAGGGTCAGTGCTGAGGGAGTGCTGCACTGTTGGAGGGTCAGTGCTGAGGGAGTGCTGCACTGTGGGAGAGTCAGTGCTGAGGGAGTGCTGCACTGTCAGAGGGTCAGTGCTGAGGGAGCACTGCACTGTTGGAGGGTCAGTACTGAGGGAGAGCCGCATTGTCAGAGGGTCAGTACAGAGGGAGTGCTGCACTGTCGGAGGGTCAGTGCTGAGGGAGTGCTGCACTGTCAGAGGGTCAGTGCTGAGGGAGTGCTGCACTGTCGGAGGGTCAGTGGTGAGGGAGTGCTGCACTGTCGGAGGGTCAGTGCTGAGGGAGTGCTGCACTGTCAGAGGGTCAGTGCTGAGGGAGTGCTGCACTGTCGGAGGGTCAGTGCTGAGGGAGTGTTGCACTGTCAGAGGGTCAGTGCTGAGGGAGCACTGCACTGTTGGAGGGTCAGTACTGAGGGAGAGGCGCACTGTTGGAGGCTTAGTACTGAGGGAGACCCGCATTGTCGGAGGGTCAGTACAAAGGAAGTGCTGCACTGTTGAATGGTCAGTGCTGAGGGAGTGCTGCACTGTCGGAGGGTCAGTACTGAGGAAGTGCTGCACTGTCAGAGAGTCAGTGCTGAGAGAGTACTGCACAGATCGAGGGTCAGTACTGAGGGAGCACTGCACTGTCGGAGGAATAGTACTGAGGGAGCGCTGCACTGACGGGGGGTCAGTGCTGAGGGAGTGCTGAACTGTCAGATGGTCAGTGCTGAGGGAGTGCTACACTGTCAGAGGGTCAGTGCTGAGGGAGTGCTGCATTGTCTGAGGGTCAGTACAGAAAGAGTGCTGCACTGTCGGAGGGTCAGTGCTGAGGGAAGGCTGCACTGTCAGAGGGTCAGTAATGAGGGAGTGCCGCACTGTCAGAGGGTCAGTGCTGAGGGAGCACTGCACTGTCAGAGGGTCAGTACTGAGGGAGATCTGCACTGTCAGAGGGTCAGTGCTGAGGGAGCACTGCACTGTCAGAGGGTCAGTGCTGAGGGAGCACTGCACTGTCAGTGGGTCAGTACTGAGGGAGTGCCGCACTGTCAGAGGGTCAGTACTGAGGGAGTACCGCACAGGTCAAGCGTCAGTACTGAAGGAGTGCTGCACTGTCAGAGGGTCAGTGCTGAGGGAGTGCTGCATTGTCTGAGGGTCAGTACTGAAAGAGTGCTGCACTGTCAGAGGGTCAGTACTGAGGGAATGCTGCACTGTCGGAGGGTCAGTGGTGAGGGAGTGCTGCACTGTCGGAGGGTCAGTGCTGAGGGAGATCTGCACTGTCAGAGGGTCAGTACTGAGGGAGGGTCAGTACTGAGGGAGTGCCGCACTGTTGGAGGGTCAGTACTGAGGAGTGCCGCACTGTCGGAGATGATGCCTTTATTGATGTGATGTTAAGCCGAGGCTCTCCCTCTGTCCTCTTTGTTTCTGTAACCCCCTCCAGGGACACTATCTGGAGCAGAGCTGTGACCTCTCCCCAGCCAACTATCTAACTCTACCATAACGCTGATCAGAGTTAAAAAGTATTGTGCTGGAAAAGCACAGCAGGTCAGGAAGCCTCCTTGAAACAGGAGAGTTGAAGTTTTGGGCACAAGCCCTTCCTCAGCAGCGCAATCCTCACTTTCCCCCAGTGACGCCGACAGCAAATTGTCCCTATGATTGTGTCAGAGCCTGCTGTGTCAGCTTGGATTCCTGGTTGTCCCAGTTTTCCACAGTCCCGTCAACTGTGACGTGAGCTGGCATTTTGTGTTGCTCTTAACACTCCTTCAAAACTCCTGGGTGTTCCACTCAGTAATGAAGAGGGTGCCCTTAGACTGGCTGCTCAGATGGGCTGGCGTGTGGCAAATGGGAATTTAATCCTGAAAATTGTGAGGTAGTGCATTTGTGTCGGACTAACATCATGGGAGTACACATTGAATGGGAGGACCCTCTGCAGTAGGAGAGGGACCTTGGTGTGAATGCCCATAACTTCTTGAAAACAGCAGGACAGTTTGACAAAGTGTTTCAGAAGGCACCTGGGTAAATGTGTCTTTATTAGTCAAGACATTGAATCAGAGATCAAAGAGTTGTATAATGTTAGTTTGACCCTCGATGGTGTACCATGTACATTTCCAATCCCCACACCAGAGGAAGGATGGGATTACATTGGGGGGGGGGAGGATGTTACCTGGGATGGAACATCTCAGTGTAGGATGTTACCTGGATGGAACATCTCAGCTATGATGAGAGATGAGATAGCCTGGCGCACAGTAGGCTGAGGATAATCAGATGTAGATCTGAAATGTTCCATAGTCATAGAAAGGGCGAAATGTTTCCCTCTGTAGAGGGGTCACTAACTAAGGGGCACAAGATAAGCAGTGGGAGGTTTAGAGGGGATTTGAGGAAAATCTTTTTATCCAGAGGGCTGTGGGTATCTGGAATTCACTGCCAGAATGGCTAGCAGAGTTGGGAAAGTATTTAGTGTACAAGGTTACGGGACAAGGGCTGGACAATGAGATTAGAACAGATCGATATGTAATGATGTACCCAGACTGGATGTGCTGTCAAATGTCGATGACTATATAACCTGGTGAGGCAGTGTGTAAGGAGGCCATTTTATCTCAGTTTGGGGCAGTATGTGGGAATGGGCACCATGTGTATCCGAGATCCACAAACAAACATTGATCTTTACCGATCACTTTGATTGAGCTCTCTTCACCAGTGCTGCCCTGCGCTGTAACCTGCTCCTCCTGGCACCACGCAGCACCCTCCGTACCCTCCTCTGTGTCCTTCGAAGCTCCTCCTTCACTCTGAGGGACCTCAGCGCCCAGCTTGTTTACTCCAGCTGGGGGCTCCTCAAGGAAGCCAGGCTCGCCATCTTCAGCTCGGTGCTGGGACAGTTCAGGAGGGGAGTCGCTGCCCACCTCACTGGGACTCTGCAAGGCTCCCAATCTCCCAGCCTCCGCACACGGGTCAGATTCATCGCTGGTCAGGCTGGGGTCCGCTCCCTCTCCATCTGCACTGCCCACTGTCGATGTGGCACTCTCAGACACTCCCTGCTCCTCGCTGTTACAGGAAAGATCAGATGTCAAAGATAATGCTGGATGGGCAGTAAGACGGAGGAATGAATAGCAGAGGACAGCTAAACAAAGCAAGAGAGATATTCAGATCACAGTTGCCCTGCAAGGCTGAGGCTGGTGCCAGAGAATGGGAACCTGGCTAAATAATGCAGGAACAGACCCCTCTACTCACTAGAGTTCCATCAATCTATTGCCAAGTGGTGAGACGTTACTCTGAGACAAATTTAGAATGCGGCTGAATGGGAGGGAGCACAGGTTAAGGACAAGTTGTGCTAACTGACCTTAGCGGGCACTTTGACAAAGCAAATTCAGTGCGAGGGGTTGAAACAGGCCCGTTAATATCCCTCTTATAAACTTTCAAATGACATTTGACAAAGTACAACATAAATAGACTTGTTTAAAAATAAAAGTCCATAAGTCATTGGAGGTGACAAGTGGAGAGAGCTCTTAATAAAACTTTCAGAATCCTCAACCACTCCTGTACTGAGAGAGACTGAGGGCATGGGAACAGGGAGGTTATGCTGAAGTTATACAGGACACTGGTTTGACCTCAGCCGAAATCTTGTGCATGGTGTTGGACGATATACTTTAGGAAAGATGTGAACCAAGGGAGAGACTGCAGAAGAGGTTTACAGGAATTGTTCCAAGGAGGAGAATTTCAGGAATGAGGAAAGGTTGGGGAAGTTGAAGCAGGTTTTAAGTGTCATTGCAGATATGTGGGACCTACCCTGATACTTACCAGGGAGATACTGGTCTCTTCAACTCCCACTTTACTCGGCGCATAGCCAGCAAGACGTATGGAGCCCAAACCTAATGCTGGACATCTTAAAAAACCTCACTCACACCGTGCCCACCCCTGGGCAATCCTCCAATCATTGGAGTACCGGCTTTGACCCAACCATCTCCCAAACTAACTGCCAACCTTGCTCACCCATCCGTTCACCCACCTGCCTGCTCACCCACCCACCCACCCAATCACTCACCCAATCATTCACTCACTCACTCATCCATTCACTGATTCACTCACCCACTCGCTCACCCACCCGCCTGCTCACCCACCCACCCAATCACTCACCCAATCACTCACTCACTCGCCCACCCACTCACTCACTTACTCACTCATCCATTCACTCATTCACTCACCCACTCGCTCACCCCCCCCCCCCCCACCCCCCGCCTGCTCACTCACTCACTCACCCACTTACTCAGAGTAGAATTAAAGAATTGAAAGCTGGACATTTTCCAAAGTGGTGAGTTTTGTTGATGTTGTTATTCAGAGGAAATTGGCTGGACTCACACTGGGACCATGATGTGCTAGCATTTAGAGATTGCCAGTCCCACTAATGCACTGCCACTGCCATGTCCTGCCTTCCTAACCTCCCCCATTCCCAAAATCCCAGCCACTCACTGAGTGATAGACCTCCACTGGGGACATTGGGACATCAAACCCATAGAAAACCACCAGCTGGCAGGTTGGTAACAGAAACGGAAACATGACCAGGATCAGTCCTGATGTCTGGTTCCAAACTCCAGTTTCTCACCTCAAACAGGAAAGTTCAGCCTCTGTGTCTAATCCGTTCCATGACAATGATACAATCAAGACACACACTGGCACCAAACCCAAGTATTTATGATCATTAATAGGTAGAAAATCATATTCATTCTTCACCACAACACCCTAGTAACTAGGAAAACCCATTGTCTTTTGCTGTGGTTCAATCTTTGAACTAAATGTCACACAAGTTATCTGCTCCCCTGTTGGCCTTTATTGGACTACAGGAAGGAAGACATCTTTCTAACATTGCACTGAGCTGGTGTTAAAAGCACCCCATTTCAAAGGAAGGACATACTGAGGAGGCAGCAAACTTAAGGTTCATGAGATTGGTCCCTGGAGTGAGAGGATGGTCTAATGACGAGAGGTTGAACTGATATTCACTGGTGTTTAGATGAACAGAGGCAAACTAATTTGAAGATTCTGAAAGGGGTGAATTGGGACAGTGCTGAGGGATAAGGGGCTGATTGTTTAGAATTGAGATGAAGAGTCATTTCTCCACACGGTTGGAATTCTCTTTTTTAGTTATTCATCTTGTGGGATGTGGACATCACTGGCTGGGCCAGCATTTATTGCTTGTCCCTAGTTGCCCCTTGAGCATCTGGTGGTGAGCTGCCTCTTGATTACTGACAGTCCATGTGCTGTGAGTTGACCCACAATGCCCTTGGGGAGGTGAAATAACTGTACAGAGGCCAGTATCCCGTTACCAAGTCACCCTTTATTTACTTGAGCACAGTATACTGGCTATGGCTTGCCAGCCCAGAGTCAGTCCCTGAACTGAGGAGATTCTAAATCTCCTGATTATATTTTTTTTGAGGAGATTCTAATGTCCTTTTTTTTAACAATCGCATCCCCACACTACTGCCAACCAGAGCGAAAGACTGGTGATATATTTCAAAGTCATGGTGGTGAGGCTGTTCTCATGTATCTCTGCCCTTGTCCTTCTAAATGCAAGTGGTCATGGGTTTGAAAGGTGCTGTCTGAGGATCCTTGGTGAATTTCTGCAGTGCATCTTGTAGATAGTACAGACTGCTGCTACTGAGCATCAGGGGTGGAGGGAGCAGAGGCTTGTGGATGTAGTGCCAGTCAAGTGGATTGCTTTGTCCTGGATGGTATCAAACTTCTTGAGTGTTGTTGGGGCTGCAGTCACCCAGGCAAGTGGGGAGTATTCCGTCACACTCCTGCCTTCTGCCTTGTAGATAGTGGTCAGGCTTTGGGGAGTCAGGGGGTGAGTTACAGGTCATTCTGCGTTTCATTAATGCAAATTTCCAGTAAAGAGGTTGATGAATTGGGGACACTGTTTCTAAACCACAAACTTTTAAAGCATGTGTTGCCTCTAACATGATTACAGCGCCAACACGGGGTCACACAAGAATCCATTACGGAAGAATTAGCTGTACTTGCCACTGTATTCCTAGCCTCTGACCTGCTCTTGTAGCCACTGTGCTTATGTGGTGAGTCCAGTTTAACTTCTGATAAATGGTAACCCCTAGGATATTGATAGTGGAGAATTCAATGGTGGTAACACATTTAAATGTCAATGGGCAGTGGTTAGATTGTCTCTTATTGGAGATCGTCATTTCCTGGCATTGGTGTGACATGATGTTACTTGGCACTTGTCAGCACAAGCCTGGATATTGTCCAGATCTTGTTGCATTTGGACATGGACTGCTCCAGGGTCTGAGGAATCGTGAACGGTGCTGAACACTGTGCAATCATCGGCGAACATCTCCACTTCTGACCTCATAAGGTTGGGAAGGTCATTGATGAAGCAGCTGAAGATGGTTGGGCCTAGGACACTACCCTGAGGAACTCCTGCAGCGATGTCCTGGAGCTGAGACAACTGGCCTCCAACAACCACAACCATCTTCCTACGTGTCAGGTCTGACTCCAACCAGTAGAAAGTTTGCCCCCCCTCCCTGATTCCCACTGACTCCAGTGTTGTCCCTACCTCAGATGCGTGTGGCTGCCTTAGTGGGGAATGGGTGGGCTAAGCCAGTTTTGATTTTGAAGGGAAGCAAAGTTCATCTGAGACTTAGTGGTCGAGACTGCAGTGTGACTGTCCATCCTCCCCCCCCCGCCTCCTCCCTATGCTCCCCCACTCCCTTGCCCCTCCTGTCCCTGCACTGCCCCTTCTAGCTGTCCTGCTGGAGCTCTCTTTCCTGGTCGGCCAGAGGATATTGGAAGTGCAGTGTTACCTTTGGAGCAAGGTAGGGCAGCCACCACTGTGCTGGGACCCTGGGTCTCCTGAAGATGTTATCAGAGATGTATCCACTGCTTGGCCTTTCCCTGCATCCCAACCGTCTTCATTCCGGCTCAATCCGTTGGGTTCCTCAGAGATATGCTCACTGCCAGTGGTGGGCGACTGATGCTGTTCCTCTCCCAGGACCCGCATTGGCTCCAAGCTCACATCGATGGGTTTCTCAGGACTGCATTCCTCAGGAAGGCCTGGCCCATGTGGAGTCTGGGAACCTTCAAGCTCCTGAAGCTGTGAATTGGCTGCTCCAGGTGGGAGCACTCCTTGTCGTAGGGAGTCCTCAATGTTTGCTGCAAGTGTAGTCCCTGCACTCTCGAGATTCTGACCTGTCTCTTCCCCGACACTTTCCCACAGTCTATGGCTCGGTGTTAAACTCTCCTGTTCAGGTGAGATACCTGCATTGGAAAAACACAAGGCACAGCATTGAGGCAGCTTGCTCACCCAGAATTCCCAACGTAGCTTTGTCAATAAGCTCAACTTCCACTGCATTCAACACCTTCCACACAGTTTGTGAAATTCAAAAGAGAGCACAATGTCTTTGAAGAGTAAGCCTCATGAGATAATCACACAGTGTGATGGCAAATCAATGGTTGGAGACCCTGCATACTGACCACATTTCAGCATTGGTACTGAAGACTTGTGCCCCTGAACTGGCACGTTCCCTAGTCAAGCTGTTCCTATACTGTTGTAACACTGGCGTCTGCCTGACGATGTGGAAAATTGCCCTGTACATGCAAAGCAGGACAAATCCAACCCAGCCAATTACTGTCCCATCAGTCTACTCTCAATCATCAGTAAAGTGATGGAAGGTGTCATCAACATTGTTATCAAGCAGCATCTGCTCATTATTGGTAGAGGTTCCTTCAGTTTCCCAGGACCCCATGCTTTAGAAATCTTTTGTTCTAGCCCTCAGGTCAGAGGCTAAGAATACTGCAGCATAGAACTCACCTCCTGACTCTCCAAAGCCTGTCTATTATAAGGCCATAAGACACAGGAGTGGAAGTAAGGCCATTCGGCCCATCGAGTCCACTCCGCCCATCGAGTCCACTCCGCCATTCAATCATAGCTGATGGGCATTTCAACTCCACTTACCCGCATTCTCCCCGTAGCCCTTAATTCCTTGTGACATCAAGAATTTATCAATCTCTGCCTTGAAGACATTTAGCGTCCCGGCCTCCACTGCACTCTGCGGCAATGAATTCCACAGGCCCACCACTCTCTGGCTGAAGAAATGTCTCCGCATTTCTGTTCTGAATTGACCTCCTCTAATTCTAAGGCTGTCCACAGGTCCTAGTCTCCTCGCCTAATGGAAACAATTTCCTAGCGTCCACCCTTTCCAAGCCATGTATTATCTTACAAGGCCCAAGTCAGGAGTGTGATGGAATATTCCCCACTTGCCTGGATGGGTGCAGTTCCAACAACACTCAAGCAGCTCAACACTGTCCAGGACAAAGCAGCCCTCTTGATTGGAACCACATCCACAAGCATCCAATTCCTCCACCAGGAGCAGCAGAGTGTACTGTCTATAAGATGCACTACAGAAATTCACCAAAGATCCAGATCCAGATCCAGTTCCATGGTAGCTCAGTGGTTAGTGTTGCTGCCTCACCCAGGTTCGATTCCACCCTCAGCCGACTATCTGCCTGGATCATTTTGATTTACATTCCCTTAGAGTCCGCATGGGTTTCTCCAGGTGATCTGGTTTCCTCCCATAGTCCAAAGATATGCAGGTTGGGTGGATTGGCCATGTGAAATTTAGGGTTACAGGGATAGGGTTGGGAGGTGGGTCTAGGTGGGATGGTCTTCAGAGAGTTGGTGTGGACACGATGGGCCATATGGTCTTCTTGCACTCTTTAGGTGTTCTATGGTCCTCAGACAGCACCTTCTAAACCCATGACCACTTCCATCTAGAAGGACAATGGTGACAGATACACGGGAACACCACTCCCCGCAAGTTCCCCTCCAAGTCACCCACCTCCTGACTTGGAAATATATCTCCGTTCCTTTAGCGTCACTTGGTCAACATCCTGGAATTCCCTCCCTAAGACTATTAACGGTTAACCCACAGCACATGGACAGCAATGGTTCCAGAAGGCAGCTCACCCCCATCTTCTCAAGGGCAACTAGGGATGGGTAGTAAATGCTGACCAGCCTGGGACGCCCATGTCTCAGGAGTAAATCAAAAGGATCAAACTGATCAATTTAAACAATGAAGTGACCATGTAATTCCTGGAATTTTGGACAGTCAGAGTCACACATTTAACATATGAAGTGGAACAGTTGGTTATATTGAGAGAAGGTAAGACAACTGGTCAGTGCAGATTTCAAAATGGTAAGCCAGATCTTTCAGGACAGCTTTTATGAATAATGGCTACCTCAAAGTGTGTGAAAATTTGAGCACAATAATTGATACTGGATCTACCATCAAGTTGAAATCTAAGACTGATCATTGAATCCCTACAGTGTGGAAACAGGCCCTTTGGCTCAACAACCCTCTGAAGTATAGCCCACTCAGCCCCATTTCCCTATCCTATATTTACCCCTGCCCAATGCACCTAACCTACACATCCCTGAACACTACGGGCAATTTAGCATGGCTAATCCACCAAACCTGCACATCTTTGTACTGTGGGAGAAACCGAAGCACCCAGAGGAAACTCATGCAGACACAGGGAGAGTGTGTGAACTCCATGCAGACACAGGGAGAGTGTGTAAACTCCATGCAGACACAGGGAGAGTGCGTGAACTCCATGCAGACACAGGGAGAGTGTGTGAACTCCATGCAGATACAGGGAGAGTGTGTGAACTCCATGTAGACACAGGGAGAGTGTGTGAACTCCATGCAGATACAGGGAGAGTGTGTAAACTCCATGCAGACAGTTGCCTGAGGCTGTAATTGAACCCAGGTACCTGGCATTGTGAGGTAGTAATGCTAACCACTGATACACTGTGCTGCCCCCATCAGTTTTTCTAAACCAGAGATGAGGGTGTAACGATGTAGAATAAAGACTGAAATCAGCTCGAAATTGATGAACTGGAGAGTGAGCTTGAGTGAGTATTCCTGATGAAATGGGGAGTGAGTGATCCTGATTAAATGAGCTGGAGTGAGTGTTTCAGTTGTTGGGAATGGATATTGACATTCCTAAAGTGATCACATGGATCTGTTTTTAAATATGGATTTAAAACCCATTAATAGCTTCAACAGAGGTGATATTCTGTTGACAATCCGAGGGAACATGCTCACATTACAGTGAGGGACTGAATCTCCCTGATTTCAGTGGAGTGTTGGTCAGGGTTTTAAGCAATGAAGGTTTTTGTTCAGGAGGAGATGGGAAGGTTATTGCCTATGGTTGGGGTTTCCATAATGAGAGAACATGACATTCTCATTATCATACAGAGAATAAGGAAGGAGAGGAGCCAACCAATCTTTCACAGTGAGCAATTGGGATAGATTTCCCCAGGGAATGATTGCAACTGAATCCTCTAGATGCTTTCTGGGCTGGTCAGATCGGTATTTGAAGCAGGAGGGGATATAAGAGGACAGGGCAGTGGGCTAGGTTTGGATTGCTCTCATAGAGTCAGCCCAGTACGATGGGCTGAAGGGCCTGTCCCTGTGCAATGATTCTGTAACATTACACTGTCACTAGTCTCGAGCTTGCATGGACCATCCAGGAGACAGCGGGATCTACAGATGCTGGAGATCAGAGAGGGGAGTGTGGTACTGCAAAACTACAGAAGGTTAGGCAGCATCCGAGGAGCAGGAGAATCAACGTTTCAGACCAGAGCCCTTCAACAGGAAACCCTTCTGATGAAGGGGTCTAGCCCGAAACATCGATTTGTCTGCTCCTGGGTGGCTGCCTGACCTGCTGTGCCTTTCCAGCGACACACTCCGGACCCTCCAGGTTTGCATTGGGAGAGAGTGGTTAGGGTAGGGTGAGTTGGTTGCCTGGGTATACATCTGGTAAATCCCGATACGTGGCACCTCAGCCAGTCTGTGGCACTGGGTAACGGGTGCTTGAGGTGGTCCATTACCAATAATCCTCCTCTGTCCCTGTCTCAGCCTTGGATCTGTCTGTGATTAGTGATGGAGGATACTCTGCTGGAGAGTGTCTATGGAAGAGGCTGCTCTACGAGAACAAGGAGGTTGATTGCAATCAGTGCAACACCATTCCTTCAGCTCTCATTCCAACTACCTTATGGAGCTGCTACAAATCCATTAGCTCCCTCTGAAAGCTCGTGGGGAACTCCCTGTCCCCGCCCACAGACTGTGTGTGACACCAGCAACATGGCTGGAGTCAGGGTAACATGAGCATTAACCCCTTGATCTGAGACAACAGATTTCAGCGATTAATTCCATAAGCTGCGATTACCTTGGCCTTGTGATTCTTCCTTTGCTGCTGTTTCATTTTGGGTTTCCATTTTTCCTCACTGAACAGGGAATGAGAAAGAGAAACCATCAGTTCCCATCAGGGCAAGGATCTTGCTTCAAACATGTGCAGAGAGTCATAGAGCACGGAACCAGAGCCTGCAGTCCAGCCTGTCCATACCAAACACAATCCCAAACTAAACTACCCCCACCTGCCTGTGCCTGGCCCAGATCCCACCAAACAGTTCTTATTCATGAACTTATCCAAATTTCTTTGAAATGTTGTAACTACCCACATTCCACTTCCTCTGGAAGTCCATTCCACACACGTACTGCCCCCATGTTTTTTTTTTAAATCTTTGTCCTCCCACTTTAAAAATATGTTCCCTGGTCTTGAAATTGTCCACCCTCTGGAAAGAACATCTCTCATTCACCTTATCTGTATCCCTGATGATTTTATAAACCTCGATAAGGTCTTCCCTTGATCTCTTACACTCCAGTCAAAGGAGTCTCAGCCTATCCATCATCTCTTTATAACTCAAACCCTTCAGTTCTGGTAACATCTTGATAAATCTCTTCTGAACCCTTCACAGTTTCATAGTATCTTTCCTACAACAAGGCGACTAGAACTGGATGCAATATTCCAGAAGAAACCTCAGCAATGTCTGTGTGTTACTTACATATTTGTAAAGTGACATTAAACAATAATTTACCATTGCTACCTCATTATACATACAGTCTTTATCTAAACTATTAATCTCATATCAAACTGCCTGGCAGTTACTGAAATGGGTCTGGAATCCAGGAATAGGAGCACACATCAGGAGCATTCCTGATGGAGAGCTTATGCCCGAAATATCGGTTTTCCTGCTCCTCGGATGCTGCCTGACCTGCTGTGCTTTTCCAGCACCACTCTAATCTTGACTCTAATCTCCAGCATCTGCAGTGCCCACCTCCGCCTAGATCCTGAAATGGGTTTGGAATCCGGGAATAGGAGCACATCCCGCTGAGTTAAACCTCAAATGTTCCTTTTCCAAGAATGACAGGGTCATGTAAATCCAGGCTTCAGACCAGAGCGCTGGTACTGCCTCTCCTGTTTTACCTCCCAATCCAGGAACGATCTGAGGGGAGGATGTAGCCCTGCCTGACTCCGGATTTAATTAGGGAACTTTCGGAAGTTGGGCTGCTCGTTTAGACCATGCTAGCGACACCTTGTGAGGAGGCTTGGACCCAAATGATGATTCCCTCCTCAAAGCCCGTGTGCAGAGAGGTTCTGGGCCATCACTTTTGGAGATGGGGTTGACTCTTACCTGCCCCCTCTGGGAAATTAGGGATAAGCCAATAAATGCTGACCGGGCCAGTGATGCCCTCTTACTGTGAGTGAATAATATTAAAAACGCCCCGTTGGCATTAGCCGCCACCAATGACACACAGGGCAGATTCAGCAGCTTGTCTGGATCTGGGACGGTACTCTCGCTCACTCTCACGCCGAACATCACCGAGGGTGAAGTATCTCTCCACATTCACCTGGATCACGTCCCATCAATGAAACAGTGTCTCTACGAGTGGTTTCCGCCTGCATACGACTCTAGAATTATAGTAATAGTTTATTCTTATCTGTCCTCTGAAACAGAACGAAGGAATGAAACTGCCACATGAGACTTGCCACATAAACATAGTGGCTACAAGCGCAGGTCAGAGACTAGGAGTGCTGCAACTCATCTCTTGACCCCCCCAAAGCCACCTACAAGGCACAAGTCAGGAGGGTGATGGAATATACCCTACTTACCTGGATGAGTGCTGCTCCAACAACACCCAAGAAACATGACAATATTTAGTACAAAGCATCCATCAGATCAACATCCAATCCACTTCCTCAAGCACCCACTCCGTCCACCACCGATGCTCAGTAGCCGCAGTACATATTGTCTACAAGAAGTTCACCAAAGATCCTCAAACAGCACCTTCCAAACCCACGATCACTTCCATCTAAGAAGGACAAAGGCAGCAGATCCATGGGGTCACCACCACCTTCAAGTTCCCCTTCAAGCCACTCACCACCCTGACTTGGAAACATATCATTGTTCCTTCACCGTCACTGGGTCAAAATCCTGGAATTCCTTCCCTAAGGGTACAGCGGGTCTACCCACAGCAGGTGGACTGCAGTGGTTCAAGAAGGCAGCTCACCACCGCCTTCTCAAGCGGCAACTAGGGACAGGAAATCAGTGCTGGCCCAGCCAGGGGCACCCACATCAAGATTAAAAGTAAAGGTGTGTGCAGTCGTTTAAATGACATGAATATATAGTTTGAAATATCAATGAGGAGTTCTCAGCTGCAATGCAGAAGGGGGATTTGTCCCCAGTGACTGAAATCTAAAGCCAAAAGTTCCCTTGTTTCTGTTTTTCTGGGCTCTGTCTCAGCTGGTTTGGGTAAACTGAGGAGGAGGGTAATGTTGTGGGGGTGCCCGTCTCAGCTGTGGGGAACGTGACCCTGTTGAGGAGGAGGGTAATGTTGTGGGGGTGCCCGTCTCAGCTGTGGGGAACGTGACCCTGTTGAGGAGGAGGGTAATGTTGTGGGGGTGCCCGTCTCAGCTGTGGGGAACGTGACCCTGTTGAGGAGGAGGGTAATGTTGTGGGGGTGCCCGTCTCAGCTGTGGGGAACGTGACCCTGTTGAGGAGGAGGGTAATGTTGTGGGGGTGCCCGTCTCAGCTGTGGGGAACGTGACCCTGTTGAGGAGGAGGGTAATGTTGTGGGGGTGCCCGTCTCAGCTGTGGGGAACGTGACCCTGTTGAGGAGGAGGGTAATGTTGTGGGGGTGCCCGTCTCAGCTGTGGGGAACGTGACCCTGTTGAGGAGGAGGGTAATGTTGTGGGGGTGCCCGTCTCAGCTGTGGGGAACGTGACCCTGTTGAGGAGGAGGGTAATGTTGTGGGGGTGCCCGTCTCAGCTGTGGGGAACGTGACCCTGTTGAGGAGGAGGGTAATGTTGTGGGGGTGCCCGTCTCAGCTGTGGGGAACGTGACCCTGTTGAGGAGGAGGGTAATGTTGTGGGGGTGCCCGTCTCAGCTGTGGGGAACGTGACCCTGTTGAGGAGGAGGGTAATGTTGTGGGGGTGCCCGTCTCAGCTGTGGGGAGCGTGACCCTGTTGAGGAGGAGGGTAATGTTGTGGGGGTGCCCGTCTCAGCTGTGGGGAACGTGACCCTGTTGAGGAGGAGGGTAATGTTGTGGGGGTGCCCGTCTCAGCTGTGGGGAACGTGACCCTGTTGAGGAGGAGGGTAATGTTGTGGGGGTGCCCGTCTCAGCTGTGGGGAACGTGACCCTGTTGAGGAGGAGGGTAATGTTGTGGGGGTGCCCGTCTCAGCTGTGGGGAACGTGACCCTGTTGAGGAGGAGGGTAATGTTGTGGGGGTGCCCGTCTCAGCTGTGGGGAACGTGACCCTGTTGAGGAGGAGGGTAATGTTGTGGGGGTGCCCGTCTCAGCTGTGGGGAACGTGACCCTGTTGAGGAGGAGGGTAATGTTGTGGGGGTGCCCGTCTCAGCTGTGGGGAACGTGACCCTGTTGAGGAGGAGGGTAATGTTGTGGGGGTGCCCGTCTCAGCTGTGGGGAACGTGACCCTGTTGAGGAGGAGGGTAATGTTGTGGGGGTGCCCGTCTCAGCTGTGGGGAACGTGACCCTGTTGAGGAGGAGGGTAATGTTGTGGGGGTGCCCGTCTCAGCTGTGGGGAACGTGACCCTGTTGAGGAGGAGGGTAATGTTGTGGGGGTGCCCGTCTCAGCTGTGGGGAACGTGACCCTGTTGAGGAGGAGGGTAATGTTGTGGGGGTGCCCGTCTCAGCTGTGGGGAACGTGACCCTGTTGAGGAGGAGGGTAATGTTGTGGGGGTGCCCGTCTCAGCTGTGGGGAACGTGACCCTGTTGAGGAGGAGGGTAATGTTGTGGGGGTGCCCGTCTCAGCTGTGGGGAACGTGACCCTGTTGAGGAGGAGGGTAATGTTGTGGGGGTGCCCGTCTCAGCTGTGGGGAACGTGACCCTGTTGAGCTGAATGTAGAATCCAGAGGAGAAATTAAGACAACTCCGAGATTTCAATCCTGTTCAGGGTGTGCACTCTGTCATCAATGTATCTCCACCACCTCCCTGTTACTCACAGCTGACTGGTGTGACACAATGTGATGAGATGGGATCTAACGCCTGTTAATGAGTCCTTTTAAAACAACAACTCAGAATTTATATAGCACCTTTCACCTTGCGAAACATCACTAGATGCTGCACATAGAATTTGAAAGCAGACTACATCAGGAGCTATGGGGGCAGGAGGTGCATTTGAGTCTGTAGTGTGAGCCTAACATGGCTTTGAGAGTCTGAGGGGTAAAGTGATCACAGAACTGTCGCAGTATTATAACCTAAGTGGTGTATCATTTTAGAAAAGAACCTTACTGCTTTTGTGGGGTATGTGAATAGGAAGGGTTTAGAGGGATATGTACCAAACGCAGGCAAATGGGGCTAGATTAATTGAGGATATCTGGTCAGCATGGGTGAGTTGGACCGAAGGGTCTGTTTCCATGGCGTACAGATTTATGATTCGGTGACTATGTCATTGCCCAGTCTGACTCCAGGCTTACACTCCAATTATTCGTAACTACCCTCTGGAATGAGACAACAAGAACATACGAACTAGGAGCTGGAGTAGGCCGCCTGGCCCTTCAAACCTGCTCCACCATTCAACAAGATCATGGCTGATCTTTTCATGGACTCAGCTCCACTTACCCGCCCTCTCACTGTAACCCTTCATACTTTCACTCTTCGAAACAAATCGATCTGAGCTTTAAAAACGTTTACTGAAGTTGTGTCAACTACTTGTCTGGCAAGGAATTCCGTTATTGTTTGGAAGTTTCAGAATGGACATTAAATGTTGGTCCTATTCGTATGTCAAGAATAAATATAAAATTATTTCATACAACGGCCCGGAGAGTACAATATTTCAAAATGGGCAGAGTGTTTACTTTGGAAAGTATCAGTTGACATGATTGTTCCCAAGTCTCAATTCCGTGACTCAGTGACCAATTGCAAGTCCATTGTTTGGAAAATAAATCAGCTCTAATTATAGTATTTGACAGTCAGCACATCTCAAACACAAAGACAATAATTTTACTGAACTCCTGTCTCCCCCCTGTGTGACTGTGGGGGATCTCCTGTCTGCCCCCTGTGTGACTGTAGGGAATCTCCTGTCTCCCCCCTGTGTGACTGTGAGGGATCTCTTGTCTCCCCTCTGTGTGACTGTGGGGGATCTCCTGTCTGCCCCCTGTGTGACTGTAGGGAATCTCCTGTCTCCCCCCTGTGTGACTGTGAGGGATCTCCTGTCTCCCCTCTGTGTGACTGTGGGGGAATCTCCTGTCAGCCCCCTATGTGACTGTAGGGAATCTCCTGTCTCTCTCCTGTGTGACTGTGTGGGATCTCCTGTCTCCCCCCTGTGTGACTGTGAGGGATCTCCTGTCACCCCCCTGTGTGACTGTGTGGGATCTCCTGTCTCCCCCCTGTGTGACTGTGGGGGAAGAGATCTACTGCTTCAACAATTGCAGCCCTCCCCCCATCACTTTGCTGCATAGTTTCCTCAATCAGGCACCAAACAGATGACACAGTTTCCAACTGTATACCCTGCTTCAAATATTGGGCATATAATTGTGGCAGATTGTGCAGTGCAGGGGAGTGCCTGAGTTTTAGAGGGTCAGTGCTGAGGGTGTGCTGCACTGTCGGAGAGTCAGTACTGAGGGAGTGCTGCACTGTCGGAGGGTCAGTACTGAGGGAGTGCTACACTGTTGGAGGGTCAGTACTGAGGGAGGGCTGCTCTGTCGGAGGGTCAGTACTGAGGGAGTGCTACACTGTCAGAGGGTAAGTACTGAGGGAGTGCTGCACTGTCAGAGGGTAAGTACTGAGGGAGTGCTGCAGTGTCGAAGGGTCAGTACTGAGGGAGTGCTACACTGTTGGAGGGTCAGTACTGAGGGAGGGCTGCACTGTTGGAAGGCCAGTACTGAGGGAGTGCTGCACTGTCGGAGGGTCAGTACTGAGGGAGTGCTCACTGATGGAGGGTCAGTATTGAGGGAGTGCCGCACTGTCAGAGGGTCAGTACTGAGAGAGTGCTGCACTGTCAGAGGGTCAGTACTGAGGAAGTGCTGCACTGTCGGAGGGTCAGTGCCGAGGGAGTGCTGCACTGTCAGAGGGTCAGTACTGAGGGAGTGCTCATTGATGGAGGGTCAGTACTGAGGGAGTGCTGCACTGTCGGAGGGTCAGTGCTGATGAAGTGCTGCACTGTCGGAAGGTCAGTGCAGAGGGAGTGCTGCACTGACAGAGGGTCAGTAATGAGGGAGTGCCGCACTGTCAGAGGGTCAGTGCTGAGGGAGTGCTGCACTGTCGGAGGGTCAGTACTGAGGGAATGCCGCACTATCAGATGGCTTATTCTGAGGGAGTGCTGCACTGTTGGAGGATTAGTGTTGAGGGAGTGCCACACTGTCAGAGGGTCAGTGCTGAGGGAGCGCCGCACTGTCGGTGGGTCGGCACTGAGGGAGTGCTGCACTGTCAGAGGGTCAGTGCTGAGGGAGTGCTCACTGATGGAGGGTCAGTATTGAGGGAGTGCCGCACTGTCAGAGGGTCAGTACTGAGAGAGTGCTGCACTGTCAGAGGGTCAGTACTGAGGAAGTGCTGCACTGTCGGAGGGTCAGTGCCGAGGGAGTGCTGCACTGTCAGAGGGTCAGTACTGAGGGAGTGCTCATTGATGGAGGGTCAGTACTGAGGGAGTGCTGCACTGTCGGAGGGTCAGTGCTGATGAAGTGCTGCACTGTCGGAAGGTCAGTGCAGAGGGAGTGCTGCACTGACAGAGGGTCAGTAATGAGGGAGTGCTGCACTGTCGGAGGGTCAGTACTGAGGGAATGCCGCACTATCAGATGGCTTGTTCTGAGGGAGTGCTGCACTGTTGGAGGATTAGTGTTGAGGGAGTGCCACACTGTCAGAGGGTCAGTGCTGAGGGAGCGCCGCACTGTCGGTGGGTCGGCACTGAGGGAGTGCTGCACTGTCAGAGGGTCAGTGCTGAGGGCGTGATGCACTGTCAGAGGGTCAATACTGTGGGTGTGACACACAATTGGAAAGTCAGTCTTGACTAACCATTAGCTTGAGACATCTGTTAATTAGTCCTATTCTCAACTCTCTGAATGTCTAAAGTTTGCTTTCGAAGTACCGTCCCCGCTGTAATGTAGGAACTGTTGGAATATTTGGATCTGAAACTGAGCTGCTCACCGACCCAGCTCCCTTCCTTCCTCTTTCCCTGTTTAATTAAAGGTTAGATCCTCCCTTTATACAGTCCTCTCTGACAGGAACCTCCTCAACAGTTGGAGATCTCTCATGCCCATATGATAATGAACACCGTTACCCGCTCCCTGGGTTTCCCCTGAGCTCAGGATCCACTCTGTACCTTGTCAATCCTGCGGGCTGTTGTTTCCAGGTGGCACTCCCTCTGGTCTGATTCGGTGTTCTGTGATATCTCTGTCTCCCGAGGTAATGCACTCTGCTCTGTAAGTCAGTCAGTCAGTCCTATCCTGCAGTCATTTTGCTGGTACGTTATCCTCAGGCTGCCCAATAATTGATTAGAGATCCTGACAGAGACTCTCAGGTGCTGCAACTGGCTTTCTCTCCCCTCCACCTCCTTCTCCAGGCTGTCCCCTGGCCTGGAACCGCTGCTCCAGCTCTGTCCTCTGTCCTGGTGATAGACAATGTTCCCCCTTGTTCTGTCAGTCCAGGTTTAATGCTGACCACGTTGACATCGCTGCTGTGCAGGTTGTTGCCATACGTGTCCCTCAGCTGCTTTACTGTCGTCATGGTGCCTTGGAGACCGTGGGATGTCCCAGCCTCACTCACTGGCTTCCCTCAGTGGCCCAGCTTCGATGCACTTATCAGTCACTGGGCCCCAGTGAGTAGGAAATAGCGAGGTGACATGCCAGTTAGATCAGCACACAATTCCAAATATGGTGTGAGAGCACTTGCCAGCCTCTCCAGCTGGCTTCCATTGTTGTGTGGGTTACATTCTCTCTGCAGTGACAAATTCCTGCTCCGTAGCTCACTGTCAGCTCATCCCGATAGTGTGTGCGTGTCTGTGTCCGTGTGTGGATCTGTGTGTGTGTGTGTGTGTGTGTGTGTGTGTGTGTGTGTGTGTGTGTGTGTGTGTACCTGTGTGTGTGTGTGTTTTTGTGGGCGTGAGTCTATATGTGTGTAAGTGTGTGTGTGTGTGTGTGTGTGTGTGCCCTTGTGGGTCTGTGTGTGTGTTTTTGAGGATGTGTGTGTTTCTATGTATGTGCATGTATATGCGTCTCTGTGTGTATATGAGTGTGTTTATGTGGGCATGTGTCTGTGTGCGTTGTCTGTGTGTGTGAGACAGAGAGAGAGAGAGAGAGAGAGACACTACAAACAAAGTGACTCTTGCTCTCACTCTCTTTAAAACCTTGTTCACAACACAGAGCTCAGTGTTCACACACTCCCAGCTCCCAGAGCAGTTACAGTGTGAGTGTGACCAGTTGACATAAACCTGGGAGAGGTTGATATGAAAGAGGAAGCAGGGCTCCCTGGAGCACAGGATAGTGGTTTCAGAACAGAATGTAACATTTGGATTACTTATGGTCTGATAACAGCTGAAGGGGAGAGGATGGATGCGCAGGCTATAAATCTGGCTGTTAGCGTGAGATTGAAAGAAGAGACTTTCACAATCTCAGCACGTTTTATGCATAACCGAAGAAATACCTGTCACACTGTAGTTCCTGCCATGACGTGGGAAACATGACTGCCAGTTTTAGCACGGCACAGTCCCCAAAACCAACATTGCAATATTGAAGGAACAAGATGTTTTTATGATGTTGATTGATAGATAAACATTGTCCATGGACTCCTCTGCTGTTCTTTAAGATAATGCCACAGGATGAGAATCTATGAGTGATGCCCGGTATCAGAGATGGCAGTTAGGTGGTACCAAAGCATGAAGGTGAGGTTTAGTAGCTGCTGCCAATTTCACTGCAGGAGCCAGATCAACAGTTGCCTGCAGCCCTCGTGTAACTGACATTCACTAGGGGCTGTCCTGGTCTAGCTACAATCCCTGAATGGGAGGAAGTGATAACCAAAGCTTCGTTTTACACATTGACATGGCAGCATTGCGGCTGGATTTGTAATCAAGAGACACCAGACATTTTCTGGGCACCCCGGGTTCAAAACATACCGGGAGTGATAGTGGAATTTGAATTCAATAAAAGCTGGAGTTGAAAGTCTACTGGTGACTGTTGTCGGTTGTAAATCCCACCAAGTTCACTAATGTCCTTTAGGGAAGGAAATCTGCAAAGAGTACCTGGTCTAGCTGTGTGACGCCAGCAATGTTATTGCCTTCTAACTGCCTTCTGAAATGGGCTACCCAGACAGAACACCTGGTCTAAACCGACAGACCTTCTGGCATTGAGCTCAGAAATTACAACAATGATCTGAGTCTTACTGACCTACAAAGTCCTCCTTACCACCTCCTGGGGACCAGTGCGGAATTTGGGAGAGCTGTCTCATGGATTCTTCAAGGAACAGCCTGACATAGTCCTATTCACAGAATGACACCTTACAGAAAATGTCCTAGACATTATCATCACCATCCCTGGTGATATGACCCATTGAGGTAGTGAACTGAATTGAGATCCCACTATTCCCAGTGTCACAGTTTCCAGCTTTTTGCTCTTCAGGATATAAAAAACAACCTCACCAGGTTCCTTCATTATCATTTTTTAAAAAAAATCCACTATTTATTGTGACACTCTTAACTTTAACATAAACTATAAAAGAACAGGACTTTTCATCTATCCATCATTATGAAGTACTTCAGGAGGTTAGTAATGGTACACATCAACTCCAGCCTCCTAGATTGTCTTGAGCCACTGCAGTTCACCTATCATTGCAACAGATCCACAGCAGATGTCACCTCCCAGACCCTACACTCATCCCTGGAACATCAGGTTAGTAAGCATACCTACAATAGACTTCTGTTAGTTGACTCTAGCTCTGCCTTCAGCACCATAATTCCAACAAAACTTTCTCAAGTAAGCAGACCAAACCAATACACAGGACTCTGGGTGTGGCCCCACCAGCACCCAAATAACTGCAGCATGACCTCCATATTTTTAATCTCCATCCCTCGAGACGATATTCCATTTACCTTCTTAATTACCTGCTGCATCTGCAAACCAATGGCTTGTGTTTCATGCCCAAGGACACCAAGGTCCAACTGCACAGCAGCATGCCGCAACTTTTCACTATCTATATATGTTATGAAGGGTAGAGGTGTACTGTACCTGTAAGAGAGAGAGAGAGAGAGAAGCTGGCAAGGACTGGCTGAAAGTACAGAGTGTCCTGAACAAAGTAAAAATGTAGCAGTCAGTCAAAACAAAGCTGGAGTTGTGTTTCCATGGAACAAAGACAAATTCCAGTTTGGCCAATCAGTTTAAATTATGCCCCACATCCAATTGAATTTGAATTTTACTGTTTGGGTTGACATCAAACCAATGAAACCGAACATTGTGAATAGTTAGTGAGGAGATCTACAAAGAGCTGCCAAGAACCAATAGGCTCCTAGCGGAATAGCTCTCTGAAAGATACCTGTTCATAGGAAAGGTAAAAACAAGGACTGCAGATGCTGGAAACCAGATTCTGGATTAGAGTGGTGCTGGGAAAACACAGCAGGTCAGGCAGCATCCGAGGAGCAGGAAAATCGACATTTCGGGCAAAAACCTTTCATCAGGAATAGAAGCAGGGCTTTTGCCTGATGAAGGGCTTTTTCCCGAAATGTGGATTTTCCTGCTCCTCGGATGCTGCCTGACCTGCTGTGCTTTTCCAGCACCACACTGTTCACAGGAAGGACCTATGAAGCAGAAAACTGAAGAAAAGCCGACAGAGGGAAATCTTCAGAGGAAGATACAAAGAGATTTGACAGCTGGCTGGTTTTGAAATTTGAATATGTTTTGTAAATCTTAATCGGGATTTTTTTTATCGGACCAGTGTTGTGGAGTGGGAGGTAAAAGATAGATTTAAGAGAAAGGAGTTGTAAATAATTCCATGGAGCAAAAACAAATTCCAGTTTGGCCAATCTGTGGTGGCTCAGTGGTTAGCACTGCTGCCTCACAGTACCAGGGTCCCAGGTTCGATTCCCACCTCTGGCAACTGTCTGTGTGGCGTTTGCACATACTCCCCGTGTCTGCGTGGGTTTCCTCTGGTCACCGTCACAAAGATGTCCAGGTCAGATAAATTGGCCATGCTAAATTGCCCGTAGCGTTACCTGCATTAATCGGAGGGAGAATGGGTCTGGGTGGGTTACCCTTCAGCGGGTCGGTGTAAACTTGTTGGGCCTAAGGGCTTGTTTCCACACTATGGGTAATCTAATTTAAAAACTGTTGACTTAATGTGCTCTGTTGGAGTTAAAGACTAAAATTGTTAATTTTTACTTTAAATAGTGACCTCTGGGATAGTCCTGAATGTTAACAGATTGTGGCACGAGGTGACCTTCCCTGTGTGTCAGGGTTAAACTAGCAGAGGGGTTTACCCCATACCATAACAAATAAAAGTCCATTTTGCTGTTATTCCGACCAAAATGGATGACCTCACACTTACCAACATTGTACTCCATCTGCCGGACCCTTGCCCTCTCACTTAGTCTATCTATGCCCCTCTGCAGATTTTCAGTGAGACAAATGGTGGTTAACCTGTGGAATTCATTGCCACAGAGCATTGTGGAGGCCAAGTCACTGAGTGTGTTTAAGACAGAGATAGATAGGTTCTTGATTAGTAAGGGGATCAAAGGGTTACAGGGAAAAAGCAGGAGAATGGGGTTGAGAAACATATCAGCCATGATTGAATGGTGGAGCAGATTCAATGGGCCAAATGGCCTAATCCTCCTCCTATATTAGATTAGATTCCCTACAGTGTGGAAACAGGCACTTCAGCCCAACACATCCACACTGACCCTCCGAAGAGTAACCCACCAAGACCCATTTCCCTCTGACTAATGCACCTAACACTATGGACAATTTAGCATGGCCAATTCACCTGTCCTGCACATCTTTGGACTGTGGGAGGAAACCGGAGCACCCGGAGGAAACCAACGCAGACACGGGGAGAATGTGCAAACTCCACACAGAGAGTCACCCAAGGCTGGGATTGAACCTGGTGCTGTGAGGCAATGGTGCTAACCACTGAGCTATCATGCCATATATCTTATAGTCTTAAGGTTTTATGATTACAAGCCAAACAGAAACTGCTGGTGAAGCTCAGCAGGTGTGGCAGCATCCATGGGAAGAAAGCGGAGTTAATGTGTCAATTCAGGAACTCTTCATCGAAGGATGATGACATCGGACCCTCGGACAGGTTAACAATACCATACAAAGACAAAGGAATGAGGACATGCCACAACCAAAAGGACTAGCCACACTACCACACATCAGGAGCGTTTCAGAACTGACAGCCAGACTACTGCGACCCTTAGGACTCATAACGGCACACAAACCAATAGCCACACTCAGACAACAACTTACTAGAACAAAGGAGCCAATACCTAACATGAGCAAAACTAATGTAGTTTATAAAATACCATGCAAGGACTGCACAAAACACTATATAGGACAAACAGGAAGACAGCTAACAATCCGCATACATGAGCACCAACTAGCCACGAAACGACACGACCAGCTATCCCTAGTAGCCACACACTCAGACAACAAGCAACATGAATTCAACTGGGAAAACACTACTATCATAGGGCAAGCCAGACAGAGAACAGCCAGGGAATTCCTAGAGGCATGGCATTCATCCACAAACTCCATCAACAAACACATCGACCTGGACCCAATATACCAACCACTACAGCGGACAGCTGAAACTGACACCCGGAAGTGGCAAGGACAGACCACTATAAATACCGGAAGAAACATCAAAGAAGCGCTTCGCAGGAGGCTCCAGAGCACTGATGATATCTCCTAGCCAGGGGACGAAACGTTTGCAACAAAAACTTCCAGCTCGGCGAACAGAACCACTACAACAAGCGCCCGAGCTACAAATCTTCGCACAAACTTTGAACGAAAACTAAGTTACTCCACTTGATCCACACATTGATATCCTTGACTATGAAGTTGAAGACATTCTCAATGGTGATGTTTCTGGAGGAATAGATAACAGGAGATCCCAAGGGCGACAGCAGCACCTAGAAGAGCAGATATGGTGAGGATACTTAGACAGGCAGTCAGCATTCCTGACAGGAGCAGGTAAAACTACGACTCTCTGGCTGATAGAGGCAGAGGGCTGATTTTTGTTCTACAACAGATAAAGGAGACTTCATCTTTGGTCACTGTCTGGTAAGGGACTCAAGTCTTTAATACTCATACATTTTAACATAATACACTAATAGGTGGTAAGGTTAATAAAATCCGTAAAAGGCAACATAAGTCTGTGATTAAATAATTCAAACTCATTAAAGAGAACTAGAGAGGAGATGCGTCAATGCTAGTGTATGTGGGAGGCCCTGTCTATCACTATAATCCAGGATAAACAGCATGTTTGAGGAGCTTTGTCTCAGGATTGATGAGCTGGAGGCTGAACCCTGCAATGCATTTGAGATGGGGGCGTTATGTGGATTCTTTGTACAAGGAGGGGAGCACAGCTCTTAGGATGGGGTCATTTAAGTTAGGGACAGCAGGCTGTGACTGTGCATGAGGCAGCTGAGGGGACTTAGAGAGCAGGAGTGTTAGCCTCTGCAATTCTTGAAAAGGCATGCAGTTCTCTCTTGTGTGACAATGCTGTTATTTTCAGAAGTTAATTTGTCTTTTTCTTTGTTTTGAAAAAAGCTTGTAAGGCAGACGCACCAAGCAGTTTACCAGAACCACTGGAATAACCAGCTTGGGGTTTTTTTTAGCAGTCTAACTGGGTGTAGCTACTTCTCACAGATCAGGAGGTCTGGGTTTGGTTTTCTCAGTAACACCAGAAGTTATTGGGTTCACAACAGAATTGGAAGCTTCACTGAATGTCACCTGGCTGCTACTCTGCATGAATCTTCTCTTAATGCCTTTTCCTCCTGGATTGGAGAACTGTATGTGAGAATCTGTGTCTGAATTTTCCTTTTCGCCAAGGAATGTGTTTATGGAACGTTACGACATCAGAGCAGTTAATTAGTAATAGGTACTGTATCTATTATTTGGTTAAGTTTTCGAATAGAGCTAAGTTATTCTAAGTTCCTCTTCCTTTGTTTGAATTTGAAATAAATATTATTTAAGTAAATAGTGTTTTTGCTTCACATTGAGTAGTTTGACCAGTCACATCACATCGGGAACACGGCACTTCACATCTGCCTTGAAATTAAGAAAGTGTCAGAGGCTTGGTTCGTTCTTAAATTATTTTAGGGGGGAACTGGGTGGTCTGATCTGGTATGTAACATGTGAGGGCTGTAAGATGTACCAACTGACCATTGTTCAAGATGCCATTCAAGTGCAGGGGGAGTGAAAATTAACAGGACCATAGTCACCAAAGAAATGGTGCTCAGGCTGATAACCCTCTGGGTTCAGGTGAAGTTCATCTTTTGATCATAAAAGAGGAGGTAATGAGGTAGTCTCTACATTGATGTTAATTTTCCACAACTCCCTAGATTCAGGAAATTGTCCATCAGACTGGAGAGTAGCAAATGTAACCCTTTTGTTCAGACAACGCGGCAGGCAGGAAACAAGAAACTATAAAGCATTCCGCTTAGCTGCACGTTTAGAAATACCCACTGTAATCGAGAAAAGTCTGTCTGGTATTGTCTTAGTTTTTACCAGAGTTCTTTGAAGCATTAACATCTGTTGCAGACAAAGGGAATCCCTTGTAACAAGGTATTTGGATTTCCAGAAAGCGCTTCATAAGGCAACCCAGCAGACACCAGTGTGGAAAATGAAAGCTCGTGGCATGCCCTCAATCACACTAGCCAATTTTCATTGGTGTACCTCCAAGTGCATCACAGCTTGGAATGGCAGCTGCTCTGCCCAAGACCATAAGAAATTACAGAGAGTTGTAAATACAGCCCAGTCCATCATGCAAACCAACCTTCCATCCACTGACTCCACCTAGACTTCCCACTGCCTCAGGAAAGAAGCCAAAATAATCAAAGACCCCTCCCACCCCTGTTAAACTCTCTTCCACCCTCTTCCATTGGGCAGAAGATATAAAAGTTTGAAAACACAGATTCAAGAATAGTTTCTTGTCGGCCTCTTTTCAAGGAAACCCAAACATATAAATAGAAAGCAGGAAACATCAGCAGTGCTTCATCCGGAGGTTCACTGAAGATGTTACCTAGTATGGTGACGAAACATCTGAAAATGAACCTGCCAGCTCAGTGAGCAAGCTTATGTTTGGAACCTCAACCTGAGCTACAAATCTTTTCAAAACTCGCTAAGTAAGGTCTAATTTTTCTGGATAGCACACAGAACACTGTATCTCCGTACATATCACAATAATAAATTAAATCAAACCTTAATTATGAGAGGGATTGAACAAAGTAATGGTGTTATACAGGGCATTGGTGAGAGCACATCCTGAATACTGTTTGCGGTTTCTGTCTCCTCTTATATAGAAGAATGTCTTTGGAGATGAGGTGGAGATGAGGTTTACTGGATTGATACTTGCGATGAGAGAGTTATCTTATGAGGAAAGTTAGATGAACCCACCTTGTAGCAGAGGGAGAGGTTACTTGACTGAAGTGTAGAAGATCCTCAAATCTCTTTCCAAAGTGGATATGGAAAGGAGATACCTTCTTCTGGGTACATTGAGAACTAGGGGCACTGGTTTTAAATTTAGGGAGATAGAGATAGATTGATTCTTGTTAAACAGGGGACCACAGCTGACTATCGGTAGAAGGGAAAGTGGAATTTAAAGCACATGGTCTTATTGATTGACAGGCAAGCACTTGGGTGTGGTGATATGATCTAATACACTTTGGCCAGAGCCAGTGTGAACAGTTAAAATCAGAAACTGCTGAAGTTGAGTAACGATAAGAGATACTGACTATCTAGGGTTGGACTGACAGTGTTAAAGAAATGCCAGAGAAGATTTGTTCATTTTGGCTGCACAGAGATGTATTTAGTACAAGTCTTTATCTCGTTCTAATGCCAGAAGTTTTGCACCAAGATATCAGATCCATGTTGCATCAGGGACAGATGGGGATTAAATGGAGGAGACGGTTAGTACTGTAAGTCTAGTTGGATCAGGATGTTCAATGACATGTGACTGCACCATTACCAACTCCTGCCACAACCCTTGTTCCGAAGGCAAGTGTGAACCACTTTGTTCAGGAACCAGTTCATTAACCATTCCACCGGCACAAGAGAGTGAAAGAGATACATGGCCAGTGAGCAGGTGGAAACGACAAAAACTGCTCACCGGGCAGAGGGTGGGAATTAGAAACACCGAGATACCCACAAAGGTTACTACAAAATAGAACCAGCCTGGGTGGCACAAAGTTATTACTGATCACTGTGTTATATTGAGAAGGAAGAGAGGCCAGTTCAGACCGATGTATGGCAGATACCAATCAATTGCTGGAAAAGCGCAGCAGGTCGGGCAGCATCCGAGGAGCAGGAGAATCGACATTTCGGCCATAAGCCCTTCTTCAGGATTGAGGAAGGGATTATTATGCCCGAAACATCGATTCTCCTCCTCCTTGGATGCTGCCTGACCTGCTGCGCTTTTCCAGCAACACATTTTTCAGCTCTGATCTCCAGCATCTGCAGTCCTCACTTTCTCCTATATACCAATCAATGATAATGGTAATGAAGAACACCGTGACAAAGATGATGTTTGATATTAGAAATCAGCAACAAGGCAATGGGGTTGGTAAACAAGAGTAACAAGACACACCTTTCCAGGTAAGTATACCATCAACAGATCCAAGCATTCCACTGAAGCTTGAAATGTCAATCTTGTAAACTCTGGATAATTGTTGGATAGACAACGTATGTGTTTATGCAACCATGCATATCTTTTTCAGGATTTATTTCATCTTTGATTACAGGGGCTGTTATGTTATGTCCTGTGATCAGTGTGTTGGTATTTTTTTAAGTACTATGTTCATGAGTATCATCACTGCATCATAACGTGTGATTCTCCATCTATAGGCATGTCCTCCCACTATTGTAAGTTGGTTAAAATTTCCCACAAAGTGTCCTGGAATGTAACCTGGTCACCCCCTCATCAAAACATAGGAAATAAGGGCAGGAGTATGTCAAGCAAGTCTTTGAGCCTGCTCCACTATCCTCCACGATTATGGCTGACCTTCCAACTCAGTCCCCCATTCCCACTTTCTCCCTCATACCCTTTGATCCCTTTAGCCATGCTGTCTATCCAGCAGATATGTGACAGGGGTCTCCCAGTGTAGGGGTAACCTGTTCTTTTGAACTCACCACTGAGAATCCCCACAACGACTTAGAGGAATACTTTATTCCACTCAGTGGGGTGTCCTTGATGTGGAACCTGTTCTGAGCTGTATCTCCTTCTCTGTACATTTCCAAAGGTGATTGAGGCATTTTCACCTCAATCCCAAATAACTCTAAGCGACCAGTGTTTCCTGAATGAAATGGTCTATTGTAAGATAAGAC
Organism: Hemiscyllium ocellatum; assembly: GCF_020745735.1. Classification (NCBI taxonomy): domain Eukaryota; kingdom Metazoa; phylum Chordata; class Chondrichthyes; order Orectolobiformes; family Hemiscylliidae; genus Hemiscyllium; species Hemiscyllium ocellatum. The sequence continues at coordinate 7,515,344 of NC_083415.1, read as the reverse complement.
CTTGTAGGAGTCAAAATCATACTGATACCACCCGCCTTTGTCAGATCAGGGTCAAGGGCAGAGGTCAAGTTCCCCTCTAACATGTGCGACCCTCTTCCTTCATGACACAGACCCTGCCTCTTTGTAGTTGCTTCTCTCATTCCTTCACGTTATGCATTCACTCAGTATGGTCTCCCTGGGTTAGTCCTTCCCTCTAAAGCCTGTCTCACCCTCCAGGTCTTCCTGGTCTGCCCCAGTTTTCTGTTTACACACCTCATCGAGCCAGACACCTCTCTGATTCTAGTCACATCGGCTCATCATGATTGGCTCCTTATTACACCACCGTTGCCCTTCCAGAGCCAAAACTTCTGTGCATTCACACCTTCTCACTCTCGCTGTCACTTACATTCTCACACTCACTCCCACTCTATCACACTCTCTCTTTCAGCCCTCTTCCTTCCTCTCACCTACCACTCTCTTGCTCCACCTTTCAAACATACACTTTCTCATTCCCTCTCCAGCACTTTCACACATTCCCTCTTTCATTATCCTTCCCCATCCGTCAACGACATTTTCCATCATTAATTCTCTCTCTCTCTTACAATCACCTTCACTTACTCTTCCTCAGTTTCTCTAAGACTTGGTGTCTCTCTCACTCCCAATGTGTGTGTGTGTCTCTCTCTCTCACACATACATACACACACACACACACACACACACACACACACACCTGTCAATAAGGCTCTTTCAATTTATTACAGTCTCTCATTTTCTCACTCTCATTCAGTTATGCTTACTCACACAAACTTTCTCATTCTCTCAAGTTTCCACTTTATCACTGGTGCACATATCCTCTCTCACTGAAACAACTTTTCTCTCTCTCTTCCCGCTTTCTGTTCCTCTCTGCCTTCACGGCTGGTGTTTACGTGTTAACTTCAGCCTGTTGTGTGACAGCTTCCTACAGTCTGCCTCTTTCTATGAGAGCATGGCCATCTCAGTGGGAGTGTTGAAGGAATGTAGTCAGCATAGTCAATCGCGACTGTGATCCCGGCCAGACCTCCAGTCTAACTTGAAACAGCTGGGACAGGAATTCCATGTGGTTTCATGTTCGAAACAGCCCCCTCTTTGTCTCAGGAAGCCCTGTGGTTAACGCAATGTATTAGTAGAGTCCTTTCTGTACTCTTTAGTCGATTTATTGTGATGGATATGCTCAGAAAGCTGAGGAAAGTGGCTGGACAGTGAAACCATATTCTCTGTCTTTATTTCTTGATGTGGCGGAGCCGGTGTTGGACTGGGGTGGATAAAGTTAAAAATCACACAACACCAGGGTTATAGTCCAACAGGTTTATTTGGAAGCACTAGCCTTCGGAGCGCTGCTCCTTCATGAAGTGGTTGTGCAGACTATCTGCCGAATGAGCAGCGCTCCAAAAGCTAGTGTTCCCAAATAAGCCTGTTGGACTATAACCTATTTCTTGAGCTGGAGCCCCAGAGACTATTTACACAGGCCAGAGTCTGCCTGAGGTTGTCTCTCTGCTCATTTTTGCCTGCAAAACCTAAACTCCCCTTTTCATAGCAGTTGCTGCAGTATTTGAGAGCGTAAATATCGAAACTAACCTGTTTGACAGTCAGAGGACAGTAGTGAGTAAGTAGAGGGGCTGGGGAGTCGGACAGCAGTGAGCTGAGGGGTAATGATGGCAGATAGGAAAAGGGAACAAGGGGGTTGATTGGCCAGTGAGATGGTGAGGGAGTGGGAGGGAGGGCAAGAATGTGGACATGGTGGGGATGGCGGTCAGGGTCTAAGGGGAGAAGGGAGCAAAGCAGCAGGAGGGTGGGGGAGGGTGGCAAGCTTGTGTAGGGTGTCAGGAGGGGACTGGATATGGGGCAGATCAGTGTAGGGGAGGGGTCAGTGTGGGGGACGGGTCAGTGTGAGGGGGTCAGTGTCAAGGGGGGTTCGGGGTCAGTGTGGGGGGGATCAGTGTGGGGGGTCAGGGGTCAGTGTGAGGGGGTCAGTGGGTCAGTGTGAGAAGGGTCAGTGTGAGGGTGGGGGTCAGTGTCGGGGAGGGTCAGTGTGGGGGATGGCCAGTGTGGATGGCTCAGTGGTGGGTCAGTATAGGGTGGGTTCAGCGAGGGGGAGGGTCAGTGTGAGGGGATTCATTGGGTCCATTTTGTTATTGTCTGGGGCTCAACAGACATTTTAATCCATGTAACATCTCTCCACTGACTGTTCTAGGAAGTTTGTGAGGATTGTCTGAATTCTCTGAGTTGGGGACAATTTCTGAGGGTTTCGGACATGGGATATTTCCCTTTGGGACTTCCCACCTCTCGGGTATTTACCCTGTGGTGAGGGTGTTCCCATATCCTAGGGGTCCCCTGGTGTATCTGTTGGAGTCTATCCAGTGTCCTGGGCCAGAACCCCTGAGTCCATGTCTAAAGCCACTTCCATAACCTCAGCACGTGCCATCACTTCACAGTCAATGACATGTTTTTCAAAGTCAAAGGTAGGAAACGTGGCAGTAAATTTCTCTTCAGTAACGAAGCACCAACCGTTTTGTTGTCATGACCAGAAAATTAACTTTTCTGGGTGTTTTATGAAGGTCAGACATTGACTTGGAGAATGTACGACACTGCTGCCCTCCCCTAGCACTACACTGAGGGTCAGCCACTAAGGTATAACTCAGAGCGTACTCCATCACTGAGGCCTCTGCTACCCATTGCTTTCCAGCCCATGCACCTATTCTTGCACAATGCCCTCCCTGGTGAAATTGTTGGTGACGTAGTATCATTTAGTCCATCTGTAATGGTAAAATGATTTGAGAATATCAGAACAAAGAGAAAGCACAGGAATAGCCTACACCGGCCTCCGTTGTGCTCTCCCACTCAGTACAGTTATGACTTCAACACCACTTTTCCACAATTTTCCTCAAAACCCTGGGAGAGAAATTAACATCAGCCTTAAATATCACAGAATCCCAGACTTGTGGCACTGCCAAACATCCAGCACTCTCTGGGGTGACAATTTCAAAGATTCACAGGCCTCAGAGTGAGGAAATGTCCCCTCAGCTCTGACCTAAATGACCAGAAACCTCATCCCGCTGTCAAAGTTCCCAACCAGAAAGACAAATCATGTTTGACAAATGTATTCAAGTTTATTTTTTGAGGGCGCAACTAGGAGAGTTAATAGAGGGGAAAGGTAGATGTCGCCTATTTGGATTTCCAAAAGGCATTCAATAAGATGTATACAAAAGCTTTGTTTATAAAATTGTGGGTTCCATGTTAACGTAAGGGTAGAGAATTAATTAATCGACAAGAAGCAGAGGGTCGGGATAATTGGGACAATCATCAGTGCACTGCACAACAATGCAGTGTTGTAATATTCAGTGCTGGGGCTTCAGTTCTTCAAAACTTAGAAAAAGTATGTAAATGAAAACATGTATCAACATTTGCAGATAATACAGAGCTGTTGCTGAAAAGAGAGACATGTCACTTACATGTCAGGATTAAATGCAAGAATGTCAAATTTCAAACTATCACAACAATTTATACTGAAGAGGAAAAAGGTGATTTGATTGGCTGCAACAGTGAACCTCTGGATTCTCCAGAAATGCTCCTGAAGGAATTCCAATATTATTCCAATGTTATCAGACTCTGTCAGGGCTTCAGCAAAGCTCTGGTACAATTTCAGCAAAACAATATTTCAGCAGGGATTACACAGGGTCATGCTACAGCGATAACGATACTTCAGGGAGATGCTGACAGGGCTCAGGAATGCATCTAACAAGGTTCGGAGCAGGCATGTCCACAAGTGGTTTTACAGCATTTCTGTTCCGCTGGGCAGTCTCCATCGTGTTGGCAAAATTCGGCACACATCTTTGTTCCCCGAGGCAGAGTGCATCTTCCTGGTTTCACTGTGTGTACACAATGGAGACGAAATCAGAAATTGGCAATACTGAGTGTAATACTTTAACAACATAAGACACTCCCTTTGCCTTGACAGACTTAGAAGAAACTGGCAAATTTATTTGAGCTTTTAATGAGGATGTAACTAGAGGGTTAATAGAGGGGAACCAGTAGATGTAGTATATTTGGATTTCCAACAGCCATCAATAAGGTTTATGCAAAAGCTTTTTTTACAAAATTGATGTCACCAAAACCAATTTTAATGTCAATACACAAAACGATGGCTTTTCCCATCCATGTCACTTCAGCCTTGAAGGAACCACCACACACAAGATACAGGTTACAGTTGTAAGTACTGAGGGCTTACCTCAGTTATGTATTTTAGATTACTTACAGTGTGGAAACAAGCCCTTCGGCCCAACAAGTCCACACCGACCCGCCGAAGCGAAACCCACCCATACCCCTACATTTATCCCTTACCTAACACTACGGGCAATTTAGCATGGCCAATTCACCTGACCTACACATCTTTGGACTATGGGAGGAAACCGGAGCACCCGGAGGAAACCCACATAGACACGGGGAGAACGTGCAAACTCCACACAGTCAGTCGCCTGAGGCGGGAAATGAACCTGGGTCTCAGGCGCTGTGAGACAGCAGTGCTAACCACTGTGCCACCGTGCCGCCCACACCGTGTTGTACTTACCTTTCTGTGCAGCAGTGCATGAATGGCCACATCCATTACTGCAGCACTTCTCATCTCCCGGGCAGTCACTGTCATCCGTACAGTATTCAGCACACACTCCAACTCCACCATGCCTCCGAGGACAGATCCCAGGTTTTCCTGTGGAAAGCAAGCATTCCACTCAGTCACGAGCTACATCTGATAATGAAATGCAAAATTGCCCATCCCATTCCTGATCTGACATTCCTCCTGGCCAGGTTTCGGGAACAACCATTCAGCCCCTCTAGTTTGTACAAACATTGAGTGAGATCCTGAGTGCCCAAATTCCAACTATGACTCTGTATCGCTAAACGCCCCGATGAGTAACCGTCATTGATGGAAGAAATGTTAGTGTGAGAACAAGGTGCAGTTGTCAAATGGTCGGGACGATGTTTGTGCATAGAGCGGAGGTGTTCCACAAAGCAGTCTGAGCTTCATCTCCCCAGAGCAGAGGAGACCACTTTGTCAGCAGCGAATACAGTAGGCTAGATTGGGTGAAGTGCAGGTAAATCACTGCTTCACCTGGAAGTCTCGGGCCTTGGATAGTGAGGAGGGAGGAACTATCCCGACACAGGGTCAGTTTTATCTTGACTTTATTTTCAGCAGAAATCCACCCTTACCATCTCCTCTGCTCCTAGCTCCATCTTTCCCCACAGCTATTCCCTCTCCCATTAGCTCTTGTTCCGGGACTTGTGTCATCATGAGTCTCCCTCACCCTCTAACCTTTCCCTGACCTTCCCTTCTGTTCCACTTGCCCCACAGTTTAAAACCCAATATTTTCCCAGTTCTCTCTTCAGTTCTGAAGAAATGCCAGACTGGACTCAAGGCATTTGTTCTGTTTCACACTTCACAGATACTGCTAGACCTGCTGAGATCCTTCAGCACTTTCCGGTTTATTTCAGATCCCCAGAATCTGAGTGGATCGTTTCCCAGTTTGACATGCAGGAAATGAGCTCAGGTGAGTTAGATAGTGACATCGAGTCAGAGAGCCATACAGAACGGAAACAGACTCCGCTGTCCAACCAATCCACGCTGACCATAATTGTCAGATAGGGAGAGTTAGAGTGCTCTAGGTCATTGTTTCCTGATGACATGAAGCAAGGCAGGAGTGCAGCAATGAAGAGAACACAGAGATTCTTCAAAGAGACATGGACCAGCTGAGTGAGGGTTCATCAAGATGGTAGTTCAGAAGTACGTGACTAGTGACCCGCCATGATCATATTGAATGTTGTAGCAGGTTATAGAGTCATACAGCACTGAAACGGACCCTTTGGTCCAACCAGTCCATGCCGAACATAATCCAAAATTAAACTAGTTTCACGCGCTTGTGCTTAGCCCCTATCCCTCTAAATGTTTACACATCCACCACTTCCTCTGGAGGTTCATCCCACACATGAACCACTCTCTGTGTAAAAAGGTTAGATTAGATTAGATTAGATTAGATTAGATTTACAGTGTGGAAACAGGCCCTTCGGCCCAACAAGTCCACACCGACCCGCCGAAGCGAAACCCACCCATACCCCTACATTTACCCCTTACCTAACACTACGGGCAATTTAGCATGGCCAATTCACCTGACCCGCACATCTTTGGACTGTGGGAGGAAACCGGAGCACCCGGAGGAAACCCACGCTGACACGGGGAGAACGTGCAAACTCCACACAGTCAGTCGCCTGAGTCGGGAATTGAACCCGGGTCTTCAGGCGCTGTGAGGCAGCAGTGCTAACCACTGTGCCACCGTGCCGCCCACTGTCCCCATGTCTTTTTAAACCTTCCTCCTCTCACCTTAAAAAGGTGCCCCCTAGTCTTGAATCCCCCACTCCAGGAAAAAGACATCTGCCATTCACATTATCTATTCCCCTCATGATTTTATAAATCTCTATAAGGTCACCCCTCAACTTCCTACGCCTATCCAACCTCTACTTATATCTCAAACCCCCAATTCACAGAACCATCCTGGTAAGTCTTTCTCTGAACCCTCTCCAGTTTAATAATATCCTTTATATAACAGGGAGACCAGAGCTGGACACACAACTCCAGAAGAGGCCTCATTAATGCCCTGTACAACTTCAACATAAAGTATCAACTCCGATGCTCAACAGTCTGAGCAATGAAGGGTTCGGGGACCTGAATGGCATGCTCCAACAACTATGTCTCATGTTCCCATGTGTCATGGCTAAGTAGTGTGGAAGGAATAGTTATTCTGGGAGTGTTCAACAGAGTCTCCCTCCAGAGACAGAGAGAGTGAGGGAGAAAGAATATTGGAGAAACACAATGTGGCCTATAAATATGGATGTGCCATTCATAGGGGCAGGATAGGGGTCTCTGAAGGGGAGGTACCATTCATAGGGGCAGGATAGGGGTCTCTGATGGGGAGGTACCATTCATAGGGGCAGGACAGGGGTCTCTGATGGGGAGGTACCATTCATAGGGGCAGGATAGGGGTCTCTGATGGGGAGGTACCATTCATAGGGGCAGGATAGGGGTCTCTGATGGGGAGGTACCATTCATAGGGGCAGGATAGGGGTCTCTGATGGGGAGGTACCATTCATAGGGGCAGGATAGGGGTCTCTGATGGGGAGGTACCATTCTTAGGGGCAGGATAGGGGTCTCTGATGGGGAGGTACCATTCATAGGGGCAGGACAGGGGTCTCTGATGGGGAGGTACCATTCATAGGGGCAGGACAGGGGTCTCTGATGGGGAGGTACCATTCATAGGGGCAGGACAGGGGTCTCTGATGGGGAGGTACCATTCATAGGGGCAGGACAGGGGTCTCTGATGGGGAGGTACCGTTCATAGGGGCAGGATAGGGGTCTCTGATGGGGAGGTACCATTCATAGGGGCAGGACAGGGGTCTTTGATGGGGGGGTACCATTCATAGGGGCAGGATAGGGGTCTCTGATGGGGAGGTACCATTCATAGGGGCAGGACAGGGGTCTTTGATGGGGGGGTACCATTCATAGGGGCAGGATAGGGGTCTCTGATGGGGAGGTACCATTCATAGGAGCAGGATAGGGGTCTCTGATGGGGAGGTACCATTCATAGGGGCAGGATAGGGGTCTCTGATGGGGAGGTACCATTCATAGGGGCAAGTAGGGGGTCTCTGATGGGGATGTGCCATTCATAGGGAAATTGCAGTCCAGTTAGCACAACCCTGGTGTGTGTGTATTCCCTCCTCATATATTCTTCCTCTGAATCCAAGCATCATTTTAATAAATCTCACTGTGCTTCTTCCAAGACCAATACATTCCTCTGCCCAGAAATGCTCCCAGCAACTCTTAGCTTTCACTTCGGCAGATATTCCTGCTGCTTCAACCCACTTGTGTTATATTTCACTCGATATAAATATGAGCATCTATTGTATTACTTTTAATAAATATAGTGAAGTGTTAAGATGATAGAAACGCAGAGTGGGAGTAGGCCATTCGGCCCATTGATCAACAAGATCATACGTGATCCCCTATCTCCACACCATACCCCTATTCACTCTTCATTCCCCACATATCTTTGTTTTCGAGTGATCTTCCTATTTCTTTCTTAGATATACCCACTGACTTGACCTCTGCAGCCTTGTGTGAATTCCATAGGGCCACCACCCTCTGAGTGAGAGAAGTTCTCCTCAGTTCTGTTTAAAATGGCGTACTGTGTTTCCTGACCAAATACTTCTTTTTTTCTCTTTTTTTTATAATTTAATCCTAAAATCAGTAATGCTGCTCTTTTTACTTCTCCTTTGTTTGATTTTTCTGGATCTGAAGAAGCTGTATTCAGGGAGCTTTGTATCTAAAATGCCTCCGTAAGCGCTGAATTGTACACTTTTCACTGTCCTCATTTGAGCTTAAATGACAATAAAGCTAATTCTAATGCTAATTTGCTGGAACCCCTGGCCATAGAAACACTGTCCCTGCATCCAGCCCGTCCACCCCTGTTCGAATTTTATATATTTCAATCAGACCCCCTCCCAATCTTCCACGCTGCAGTGAATACAGGCGGTCACCCTCATCTCCTCATAGCACACAGACAGAGCTCACCCGTCACATCCTACTGCTCACTTTCCCAACTCACTGTCTCCTGCCATCAAGCCAATTCCTCACCAGGTCAACCATTATCCTTCAATTCTATAATCACTACCTGAGCCACAAGCTAATTGGCACAGGGTCAATAAGATTAAGCAAGTAAATGCGTGGCTCAAAGACTGGTGGGGGAGAAATGAGTTTGAATTTTTGAGATATTGGCACCAGGACTGGGGAAGAAGGGATGGTCTTCATCTGAATCATGTTGAGATCAGAGTCCTAGTGAATTGCATAACTGTAGACAGGGCTTTAAACTAACTGGCAGGGAGGGTTCCGTTATAGGGAAAATTAGAAAATACAGCATAAAGGGGGAGGTAAGAGTGCAAGTTAGCAATGTAATAGATGGTTACCAGACAATAAAGGTGACGGACAGGACAGATGAATAACTTTATACACCAAAGCATTATTAAAATGTAGGAAAATTTAACGGTGGAATAAATGCACAAAGCATTCAAAACAAAATTAATGAGTTAACGGTGCAAATAGAAACAAAAGGGCACGATTTGGTGGTGATTACTGAGACATGGTTACAAGGAGACCAGGTCTGGGAGTTGAATACCTAAGAGTACTCAGCAATGTGGAAAGATAGACCGAAAGAAAAGGAAGCAGTGTGGCCTTGCTGATGAAGGAAGGGATCAGTGCTGTAATGAGAAATGACATAAGCACGGAGATATCAAGATGTGGAATCAGTCTGGGTTGAAATAAGAAATAGCAAAGGGAAGAAGTAGGAGTAATCTATAGGTCCCCAAACAGTCATTCTGCAGTGGGGCACAGTACAAACCAGGAAATATTAGAGGCTTGCAAGAAAGGTACAACATTAATCATGGATGATTTGAACATGTATACAGATTGGAATAATCAAATTGGCAAGGATAGCCTGGAGGCAGAATTCATTGAATGTATTAGGGATTGTTTCTTGGGAACAGTATGTTGTTGAATCAACCTGGGGGGAGGCTACTCTGGATTTGGTATTGTGCAAGAAGGAGAGAGTAATTGATGACATCATTGTTCAGGATCCTCTAGGGAGTAGTGACCATAGTATGAAAGAATTCAACATTCGGTTTGGGGTGAAAAAGCAGAGTCCCACAGTAGTGTCCTGGAATTAAACAGAAGAAATTATAGAAGTCTGAGGACAGATTTGACCCAAGTAGTTTGGGCAGGAAGACTCAATGGCGGATGAGCAGGGGCAGATGATTAAGCAGCTATTGAATTCCTCACAACTAAAATATCTCCCAGAGAGGAAGAAAGGTGGTAAAGGGGGTTAAAAAAAACATCCATGGTTAAACAAGGAGGTCAAGGACAATATAATGTCAAAAACTAAGGTATGCTATCTTGCAAAAACAGTGGCAGGCTGGAGGATTGGGAAACTTTCAAACATAAACAGACAGATACTAAAGAATTAATAAAAAGAGCTAAGTCAATTATGAACAAAAGCTAGCACAAAGTATCAAAAAGGATAGCAAAAATATTTATAGGTATATAAAGGGAAACAGAGTCGCGAAGGTGGATGTCGGTCCCTTGGAAGATGAAGCCAGAGAGTTAATAGTGGGGAACAGTGAAACGGCAGAGATGCTAAATCAATACTTTGCCTCAGTTTTCACAGTAGAAGACAATGGAATATCATTCCTATCAGAACAGGCATGTCAGAGGGAATAGAACAATCAACATTGACAGGGAAAAGGTACTCAGCAAACTATTAGGATTAAAGGCAGACAAGACCCCAGGCCAGAAGGCTTGCATCCTCGGGTATTAAAGGAAGTGGCAATGGAGATAGTAGATTCACTGTTTACAATATTCCAAAATTCCCTGGGCATAAGAAAGGTTCCAGTTGATTGGAAAATGGCTAATATAATGCTTTCATTCAAAAAGGGAGGGAGGCAAAATGTGGGAAATTACAGAGCAGTTAATTTAATATCTGTTGTTGGGAAAGTGTTAGAATCAATTACCAAGGGAGCAATATCAGGACATTTGGAAAGTTAAAATACTATCCATCAGAGTCAGCACAGTTTTATGAAGGGCAAATCATGTTTGACTAATTTGCTAGAGTTCTTCAAAGATAAAACAAGCAAAGTGGATAAGGGGGACGCTGTAGATGTAATTTATCTGGACTTCCGGAGGGCATTTGATAACATGCCACACAAAAGGTTAAATCACAAGGTTGGATCATATGGGATTAGGAATAATTTAGCCTGGATAGATGACTGGCTGAGGACAGAAGACAGAGAGTTGGGATAAATGCTTTTTTTTTGGAAGGCCAGGTTTAACTAGTGGGGTGCCACAGGGTTCTGTCATTGGACCCCCGTTATTTACAATCTACATTAACGACTTGGATACAGGATTGGAGTCTCTAAAGGCCAATTTGTGGATGAGACAAAAATAGGCAGGACGGTAAATTGCAATGAGGAAATAAGAACCTTGCAATGGACACAGATAGGTTAGGAGAGTGGTTCAAAATGTGGCAGATGGGTAAGTGTGAGGTCATGCATTTGGGTTGAGAAAATGGGTGGAGACTTCAGGGTGCCACGGTGGAGAGAGATGTGGGTGACCTCGTTCATAAGCCACAGAAAACTAGCATGTAGGTACAGCAGATAGTAAAGGAAGTGAATAGAATGTTGGCTTTTATAGCTAAAGGAATAGAATGTAAAGATAAGAAAGTATTGTTGCAACTATACAATGCATTGGTGAGACCACACCTGGAGAATTGTGCATAGTGTTGGTCCCCTTATTTGAGGAAAGATGCACTGGCACTGGAGGCAATTCATTAGAGGTTCACTAGATTGAGATGTGGATGAGATTACTTACAGTGTGGAAACAGGCCCTCTGGCCCAACAAGTCCACACTGACCCGCCGAAGCGCAACCCACCCATACCCCTACATTTACCCCTTACCTAACACTACAGACAATTTAGCATGGCCAATTCACCTGACCCGCACATCTTTGGACTGTGGGAGGAAACTGGAGCACCCGGAGGAAACCCACGCAGACACGGGGAGAATGTGCAAACTCCACACAGACAGTCGCCTGAGGTGGGAATTGAACCCAGGTCTCTGGTGCTGTGAGTCAGCAGTGCTAACCACTGTGCTGCCCACGGTGGAGTTTGTAGAGTTTGTCGAATGAAGAGAGATTGAACAGTTTAGGTCTATACTCTCTGGAATTTAGAAGAATGAGAGGAGATTAAATTGAGGTAGTCAAGATGATAAAAGGTGTGGATAAAGTAGATATGGAGTAGATGCTTCCTCCTGTGGGGCATTCTAGGACAAGAGGTCATAGTCTTAGGGTAAGGGGCAGCAAATTTAAACCGAGTTGAGGAGAAACTACTTCTCCCAAAGGATTGTGAGTTTGTGGAATTTGCTGTCCCAAAGTGCAGTAGGTGCTGGGACAGTGAGTAACCCTTAAGGAGGTGTCAGACAGAGCTTTAATTGGTAATGGGCTGAAGGCGTACGGGGAGAAGACGGGAAAATGACGGTGAGGAGCATGTCAGCCATGATGGAATGGCACAGCAGAGTTGATGGGCTGAATAGCCTAATTCTTCTCCTGTATCTTATGTCATGAAGTTATAAGCATTAACTTTTCCCCAAAGACAATCATCATTAGTGAATGTTAAATCAAAGGGTACAGTGGTGACATTACTGCACGAGATGCTCCAATGATGAGTTCAGCATCTGGATCCACGTGAAAATCTCAGAAACCTGATGATTCCTGATGGCCGGTTTCTGATGGCACCAAATGTCTCGAGGTTGTTGGGTCCTTTGTGTTTTGGAACAACTTAAGATGATACTGAAATGTAGAAAGCCATATTTCCAAATTTGTTGATGACACCTAGATAGATGGTATTGTAATTAATGTAGATGGAAGTGTAAATTTACTAAAAGGGGTTGATGGGGTTTCAATGCAGGCACATTTCAGGTCACCCAGCAGTTTTTTCATAATTCACTCGTGGGATCTCTGTGTCACTGGTTAGTCCAATGTTTATTGCCTGTCCTTGAGCTGTCGGTGGAGGTATTCCAAGGATCTTTTGTGAATTTCTACAATGCATCTTGTAGACAGCACATATTGCTGCTACTGAGTGTGGGTGGTGGAGGGAGTGGATGCTTGTGGATATAGTGTCCATCAAGCGAGTTGCTTTGTCCTGGATGGTGTCAAGCTTCTTGAGTGTTGTTGGAGCTGTACCCATCCAAACATGTGGGGAGTATTCCATCACACTCCTGACTGGTGCCTTGTGGATAGTGGACAGGCTTTGGGGAGTCAGGAGAGGAGTTACTCACCGCAGTATTCCTAGCCTCTGACCCGGTCTTGCAGCCACTGGGTTTATACGGTGAGTCTTGTTGGACAATTTGGTCAAAGGCAATTTCTAGGATGTTGATACTGAGGAATTCAGTGATGATAATATCGGTGAATGCCAAAGGGGTGGTGGTTAGATAGTCTCTTATCGGGGATCGTCATAGCCTGGCATTTGTGTGATGCAAATGTTACTTGCCACTTGTCAGCCCAAACCTGGATATTGCCCAGATATTGTTGCATTTGAGTGTGAACTCTTCAGTATCTGAGGAAGTATGAATGGTGCTGAACATCGTGCAATCATCGGTGAACATCCCCAATTCTGACTTTATGATGGAGGGAAGCTCATTAATGAAGCTTTTGTCCCTTCATGTTGCTTTTAGGTGGCTTTCATGAAGCAATTCATGCCTCACTTTGTTTCTTCATTATCTCCATCACTAGATGCTATGCCTCCACATCCCCTCCATTCCCGTGTCACTCTGGTCCTTATGTCTGTTGAAAATGTGTTGCTGGAAAAGCGCAGCAGGTCAGGCAGCATCCAAAGAGCAGGAGAATCGACGTTTCAGGCATGAGCCCTTCTTTCCTCATTCCTGAAGAAGGGCTCATGCCCGAAACGTCGATTCTCCTGCTCTTTGGATGTTGCCTGAACTGCTGCACTTTTCCAGCAACACATTTTCAGCTCTGATCTCCACAATCTGCAGTCCTCACTTTCTCCTTATGTCTGTTCACAGTCATCCATCAGGTACATTATGAGATGTTGCTATATGTGGTTTTGTGATGTGGTCCCCAGGTGTATTTGCCCAGGGCTCAGCACAGCTAACAAGGGAATGATACTTACTGAATGCTGGGGGCACACACACGGCCCCACAATCAAACACACAGCACTTGTCCGGCCCAGGACAGTCTGCATCACACCGGCATCCCCGTTTTGTCACTGCAACCACCAATCGGCGTGGACACTTCCCAAATTTAATCACTGCAAACACAAAGTACAACCTGTAGGATTGGACTCTCAGAGAGAACATTAGACTGCAATCGAAATGCCTATAGAACAAAACTTGAACAGCTGTGTAAACAAGACTTACAATGAGTGTTAGATAACTTACTTTTAAAACTAAATGCAGCAATCCTTCAAAGTTCCTTATTGTTTAAACCTGCTTTTCTTTGCCCATTTCCTAGCACAATCAAAAATACTGGAAAATCAAAAGAGAGGGTCTTTAACAACAGCGAGTTTCATTGATGTGGAGGAAGATCCTGAAAGCTAGGAGACGGCAGCAGTACACTTTATGTCATCTCTTGGAGTTTCTGTTCATCATCTCCCTCAATCCCAGAGCTTCCCACCCTCTGCACTCATCCATTTCCCCATTTACTTTGGGCAGAACTCCATTGTCAGAAACATACAGCTTGCCCCATCCCTAAACAACAGACTGTCCCACAGCTCTGTTCACCCATCAGTGCTGTATTCATTGTATAGTGATCCCAGCTGATGCTAATATTGGACAAGCCACATCCCAGAGTGAGGCCTAGTTTGACAGACTGCAGCTTTTATTTGTGTTAATTCTTTACCATGGTGGTCAATAACCGAACATATTTAAAAGAGGCTGACAATGTACTTTTAACAAAAAAAAACCAAGATTATGACAACAAAAAGCCAAAAAAAGCAAACTATATTTTACCAGACAAAAAACCTTTTTGAAAAGGTCTCATTACAAATTTCAAAATTAAGTATTCAGATCTTTTAGTTTTGCCAACACCTATGCAGAAACTCAGTGAACAGTAACCCTGTTTCCAATTTAAAATTCCTTGTTCAATTGGTATAGCCGTACTTACTAATTTGGAACAAATCCCTGCATTGATTGATGTGATTTCATTAGTTTATGTCAGTTCCTGTGACTTTTAAGCAAACCACTGAGAGACTCAATGTGGAGGGTTCCTTAAATACCTCTTCCACAGCCTTCCGTTCTGGAGATTTTCTCTTCCTTACATTAATCCATTCCCTCGTTCTGCCCTGACTGTTTTGGAGACCACTAAACTGCACTCCTGCTGCTACAATCCTTTTTCTCTCTCTCTGTCTCTACTTGAAAGACTCTGCAGACTCACTAACCTTCTGGGTAGTTCCATGGTTTGAAAATACATCGTTTCTGAGCTGTCTCTCTGTGTCGTAAGATGACCTGTTGTTAGGTAAGGCACAGCAGGTTAGGCAGCATCCAAGGAACAGGAAATTCGACGTTTCGGGCCAGAGCCCTTCATCAGGATGAAGGGCCCTGGCCTGAAACGTCGAATTTCCTGTTCCTTGGATGCTGCCTAACCTGCTGTGCTTTAACCAGCAACACATTTTCAGCTCTGATCTCCAGCATCTGCAGACCTCACTTTTTACTGTTGTTAGGTAACCCAATTTTATTCTCTCATCCATCCTTATTCCAAAGTACTGAACTAATCATGTTGAGTATTTATAAGTGTCACAATGAAATACGTATGAGCAAATTTCTCGATCATGTAACACCGCTCAACGGAATGAAAAACTGAAGCAAAAGCTATGTGTCCTCTGTTTAACACATACAATATAGAAATAACATCCAAATGTAAAGCTTTACAAGTTCTGCCTATTTTAGAACTCAGATTCCCAAATAATAAAACATATATTATGAGCATTTATAATAAGTTGGTTCACATTGACCTATGATCTCTCTCTCTCCCTCAAAATTAGCTTTTGTTTCCAATCCAATATGTCGCCTCTCCCTATCTCTCTCACCTCCTCCAACCCTATACCCTCCCTATCTCTCCCAGCTCCTCCAGCCTCTACACCTTTCCTATCTCTGTCACTCCCTCCAGCCCATACACCCCTCTGTATCTCTGTAACCTTCTCCAAACCCCACATCCCTCCCTATCCCTGTTGACCTCCTTCAGACCCACACACACCCTATGGTCGTTCCCTCCTCATGCTCTGACAACCTTTCGGACGTCTGCACTCCTTCAATTTTGGCCCTTGCCCATCCCCATGACCTTTGACCCACCGCTGGCTGTCCTGTTTTCAGGTGTCTGTGTGCCAAGGCCTGGAATCCTCTCCCAAGATCAGACCTCTCCTCTCAGCTCACTTGTCTCGACCTCCCTTTCTCTAGCTCCTGGTGCGTTTAATTCTGTCCAACATTTTATGGAATTATTTTTGTTTATTCCTGGCCAGGCGCCAATGGCAGTTCCTGGTGTTGTCACCAACACTGAAGCTTCATTCAAATGGACAATCGATCGTCCCGGGACAGTCACTGGGAAAATGGTGGCACTAATCTCACTACAACCCTCTGAGAGTCTGCCATGAACAAACTGCACTTGGGTTAGTTAGGAAGCTGCTGGCTGCATTGGCTGAATGTGGCCTTCCTGTGCTTTTTGGCAAACACTTGCTGTGGTCTAATTGCAGCCATTTCCTGCATTCCTCACGCTGATGGGAATGGCTATTCTTCCATGGCTCACCCTGCCCCTAACACTAATGAAAAGGGAACTTCCTGATAACTACCTCTCTGTCCATTCGATGCCAACATGAAAGGTCGGCATTATCGAGAACGAAGACACACGCATCCCCACCCCCACAACCCAGCTCAAGGGAAATGAGGGGCAGGCTTTGAGAGCAGGCAGTAAAATCACTTTGTGTTTGCTCAGGCCAATTCTCTCGCTGTGAGGGCAGTCAGGCCTCAGGACGAGCGGGGTTCCCTCTTGACGTTGGGAAGGTCACTGCTTTATTCACGCTCAGGAGCAAATCTGTGACCAAAGTGATTAGATTAGATTCCCTACAGTGTGGAAACGGGCCCTTCGGCCCAACCAGTCCACACTGACCCTCCGAAGAGTAACCCACCCAGACCCATTTCCCTCTGACTAATGCACCTAACATTATGGGCAATTTAGCATGGCCAATTCACACTAACCTGGACATCTTTGGACTGTGGGAGGAAACCCACACAGACATGGGGAGAATATGCAAACTCCACACAGACAGTCACCTGAGGCTGGAATCAAACCTGGGACTCTGGTGCTGTGAGACAACAGTGCTAACCACTGAGCCACCGTGCCGCCCTGCCAAGGAATGTTGGACGCTGCCAATAAGTTAGACAGAAAAACTTTGGACTTTGTTTTCAAGATGGAATGAGTTCTCTCGCAGCATGAGCTTGTCCAGATGTTAGGCATATGTGGAATTTGATCAAACTGGACAGGTCAGAGGCTGGGAATAATGCAGCGAGTAACTCTCCTCCTGTCTCCCTGAACCCTGTCCACCATCTGCAGGGTTGGAGTGGTGCTGGAAAACTACAGCAGGTCAGGCAGCATCTGAGGAGCAGGAGAATCGACGTTTCGGGCAATAGCCCTTCATCAGGAATCTGCCTCAGATGCTGCCTGACCTGCACCACTCTAATCTTGACTCTAATCTCCAGCATCTGCAGTACCCACTTCCACCATCTACAAGACACAAGTCAGGAGATGTGATGGAATACACCCCATTTGCCTGAATGGGTGCAGCTCCAACAACATTCAAGAAGCTCAGTACCATCCAGGGCAAAGCAGCTCATTTCATGGGTACCACACTTGCCCTGTCAGCATACTATAGGGACTTGTCCCTCCATGCCACCATAGTCCACTCCCCTGTTGCACTTTATCCCCCTCCTGTGAGTCCAAACCCAGGAAGTATAACACCTACTGTATCACTTTCTTTCCTCACTATTCTTCAAACACGCCTTCCAGCTGAAGCAGCGTCTCACTTGTGGGTTTTTCAATCCTGTCTACTGTATTTGCCGCTCACTATGCAGTCCCCCTAACAGCGGGCACACCAAATACAGTCGATTGCTTTGGAGGTCGCTGCTGCCTCAGTCCACAAGCTTGAACCTGGCCTCCTGGTCACTCTCCACACAATGCACGTTGTTCCCTCTCATTTAATTCTCAATTGGGAGTATTGTAGGGAATGGGAGAACAAGCAAGCTGCCATAAGTGCAGAAGTTCCCTGACAGAGATGAATGCAGGTTGGTGTGTTGCCTCCCGAGAGCTGAAGACCAATGATGTCACTAAACTGGTGCAATGCACCCTGGGAGTCAAGGCTCAACAGTCAGCTGTCATTGGTCATGTTGGTACAAAACCCATAGGCTGACTGATCAATGTAGTCCTGCGATCAGAATTTAGGGTGTTAGGTAGGAATATAGCAAGCAGGACCTAAACAATAATAATCCTATGGATCACAGATTTCTTCCAGAAGGACCAAGTGGATGATCCATCTCCTCCCGTGGTCTCCAGTATCACAGGTGCCAGTCCACAGCCAATTCCATTCACTCCATGTGATATCAAGAAATGGTGGAGACACTGGATACTGCAAAGGTGAAGGACCCTGACAGCTTTCCAGCAATATTACTGAAGACCTGTGCTCCAGAACCTGACACTCCCCTAGCCAAGTTGTTCCAGTACAGTTACAACACTGGCATTTACCTGACAATGTGGAAAATTGCCCAGGTATGTTATGGAATGATCGAGTCACAGAGTCATACAGCACACAAAAAGACCTTTAAGTCCAACTCATCCATGCTGACCAGATCTCCTAAACTGATCTAGTCCCATTTGTTTGCATTTGGCCCACATTCCTGTGATCTCTTTCTATCCATATACCCATTCAGATGCCTTTTAAATTGTAATTGTACCCAGCTCTGCCACTTGCTTTGGCAGCTCGTTCCTTACATGCACACCCCTCTGTGTGAAAACATTGCCCCTTAGGTCCCTTTCAAATGTTTCCCCTCTCACCCGAAATGTATAACTCTCTAGTTTTGGGCTCCCCTACCCTGGAGAAAGACCTTGAATATTCATCTTATCCATACCCCTCAAGATTTTGTAAACCTCTACAAGGAAAGGCTGCAGCCTCTGACGCTCCAGGGAAGAAAGGTCCTAGCCAATACAGCCTCTCCTGAAACTCAACCCTCTAGTCGTGACAACAAAAAGCAGGACAAATCCAACCCCATCAGCCTACTGTCCAATCTGTCCCACATTACAATCAGGATATAAAGGACCAGTCCCAGGGAGCAGCTAATCCGTTCAGTCCTAGTCTCTGAGGGTGGTTACAATTTCGGTTGCAAGTGTTAAGTCCAGGTGGTTCACAGAAATGTGGGCTTACCCTTAATTGAAACTTGACAATTTCACAAGGGGGCAGTTATGTATCTCAGATGTAATGTAAGTAGCTATTAAGGCATAATTCTCAATTAGGAGTATTGTAGGGAATGGGTGAACAAGTATCAGGAATAACAACAAGGAGAAGGATTTGGCAATCATCTTATCCAAGGTATCTCAGATGATTCCAATGAATATGGCTACAACAGATGATTGAGAGGCTAATTTCACTTTATATATACGTATATCACTTTGCAACTCTTCCTAGGAAAGATTCTGAACCAAGGTCTCCGTCAATGGCTCACTGCTGTATTGTGTTTCCTAGCACTCCTGTGGAATGTCCTAACATTGAAAGTGCTGTGGGAATGAAGTCATTGCTGTTGGCTCAGTTTCAGTTATGATCAATTTGGACTCAATACCATGACCAACAATTCCAGGGCTTGGACCTTTGAGAGCAGCTCAAGACAAATACTCAGTACAGAACCAGGAAGTGGATTGTGAAAACCAGAACCAATCACCCAGAGGGGGAAAAAAATACTTGGGAGCAGACTGACACCCCTCTCAGCCTCACAATGTAAACGCTCTCACTCTGGTACACGATTGCCCGGTCTCATTAATCAGCACAATCAGAAAGATTGTCGAAGATTCATTCCGAAACGTCCAACAGGCTCAGAAATTGGGAATAAAGGAGTTTAGAGAGAGAATAAAGTGTCAACGGAGAGAGAGAGAGAGAGAGGAAGGGTGAGTTAAATAGGGAGACAGCAGCTCAGAGGTATATTGTAACTTGCTAAAATTCAACTGAAGGAAATGTTTCCTTGTCCAGTGCTGGATGTTACACAAGTATTCTGAGAATGCAGAGCAAGTGAAACAGTCGAGACTGTGTGTGTGTGGGGAGGGAGGAAAGTGATCAGGATGGAAACACACTTAATGCATTTGCTTGTTGCCTGAATATAGGGAAAATGAAAAATAGGAGATGGGGGGCATCCAAGAATTGATCTTTTGAGGACTCCAGAGGGAACAGTGTGGAGCATGAAGGAAGAAGCTGTTGTCAAAGTTTTGATGTTTGTAACAGATGGTTAAGAATAGAGAGACAGAGAGAGGGACATGGGAGGGAGTGTGAAGCAGACGCCTAAGAGAGTTGTAGACAGGAGAGAAATGGAGCAAATGTTGATAAAAATGGTAGTAAAATAAATAGAAGAATTCATTGATAGCTTTAAGATAGAGACTTGAAAAGAGGACACAGAGACAACTTGTTTCATTCACTCAGTGATGGGGGATGCAATTGATTCATGTTCATTACCCTCATGAGCTAGTAAATCATGAAACATTCCCCGTGGCCTCGGTTCAGAGACTCCTAGAAAGAAGGCTGAACTCACCAGTGGAGTTTTGTTCCTTTGCAGAGGTAGACTCAAGCCACAGGAAGAGGGTGCTGAGGGTGAGCCCGAGGATAAGCCAGCGAGGAGACTGTGTTCCCATGTCTGACAGAGAAAAAGAGCTGGACTCAATGAAACTACAGCTCCACGGACTGAAATACTGCTATTACCAGCCTGAAGGTCTGGGCAGGTCTCATTACCTCAAATATTTCAAGTATTCATGCTGTGATCCAGCCTTGTGTTTATACATAAGATCCCGACAGAAATTTTGATGCCAATTTTGAAAGAAATGTGTTCCCAATTTATTTGCATCCCTTGGGGTCCTAGTGCCCCACTTCTCGTTCAGAAAGACTATGGTTTAATAATGAAGGCTTTAGTGAGCTGTTTGTGTGCAGGAAGTTCAGGAATTCCCAATCTCGACCCTGAGAAACCAGAGGAGGAACAGAAATGGTTTGCAGATGATACCAGCAAACCGGGGAAGTGGGGTGGGGGGGAATCTGAAGAGATTGTAACTGCTTTCTGCGAAATGGAAAGACTGAGGGAGGAATTCAAGCAACAAAAACTTTTAATAAGACAAATGTAAAAATATTTCCTTTCATGGGTCAGTTCAAAAATAGGGATCACGAATGTAAGATATTCCCAAATAAAGCTGTTATGGATGGCGAAGTTCACTTCTGTCAACTTGCACGATCTCTGTTGCAGTGAGGTCCCTTGGGGAGATTCATTGCCATGACTCCTGCTTTTCATTATTAATCCAAGATACTGATACTAGGTGAGGAAGAATGTCCACACCAAGTCGATGGTAAAAGCTAGTTATAGCACATTTCGAATTGTTCCTTTTGAGACCCTCAGGCTCCCTTACCTATGAGTAAGTCCACATTACTGTTAGTTACTTAGAACTTCGAACCACAACTGGTTAGCTCTTCCCAGGAACAGTCCCTTATATCCTAAAGGACAAAGTTTATCCCAGGATGTCAGTTAACCCTTTCGGATACTGACTGACAGATAAAGCAAAACCCAGTGAAAAATTTGAATCATTTTTGTTTATTTAATCTGCTTTTTCTAACCAACCCGATCAAAGATGCTATTACACACCTCTAGAGTGGGTGAGGCTTGAACCCAGGCCACTTAGTGCAGAGGTAGCTACATTACTACCATACCACAAGAGGGCACCACCAAGCTCTCATACTTGTTCTTAATTTAATTTATTTTTCTAACCAACCTGTTCAGAGAAATGATTTGATACCTTGGAGTGGGTAGGACTGGAACCTGGGTCTCTTGGACGAGGGGAAGGGGCATTACCACAAGAGGGCCCTGAGATAGTTATCTGTACTTGGGCAGTAGAAAAGCTATATCTGACCTTGATACAGCAATAATAGAGGAAAAAATGCAACAGTATGAAGTGATTAACTGGGAGAGGTACCAGAAAGGATTTCCCAAAGATTAAGATATAGAATTAGGGACTCTCTGAATTTAACAAGCAAAACACCATTAAATGAAGGAATCAACTATATTAAAGAGAGTGATAATTTTTTTTATTATTCACTTATGGGGTGTGGATGTCGCTGGCTGGGCCATCCCTACTTGCCCCTTGAGAAGGTGGGGGTGAATTATCTTCTTGAACAGCTGCAGCTCATATGCTGTGAGTTGACCCACAATGCCCTTAGGGAGGGATTTCTAGGCCCAGCAACACTGAAGGAACAGCAATATATTTCCAAATCAGGATGGTGAATAACTTGGCACTATCTGCTACCCTTGCCCTTACAGATGGAAGTGGTCGTGGGTTTGGAAGGTGCTGTCTGAAGGTCTTGGTGGATTTCTGCAGTGCATCTCGTGAATGGTACACACTGCTAAGAGAGAGCTAAGAGCAGCAAGGAGGGGACATGAAAAGTCCTTGGTTGTGTTAGGAAGCATTATTAAGGGTAGGTTGTGTTCAGAAACTTTATTGTTAGGTAGTGCTCACGTAAGGTAGTATTAGCAAGTCTGGAAACTGTTAGCTTCACTAGACAACAGTAAGCCATTATGTTACACTAAGAACAGACTGAAACACTGATGGCATAATGGGGCCACAGGGAGGGTGAACAGATAACAGGACATTGAAACCGTGTTAGATTGCACGTAGCTCATACTGAGGTAACTGAATCTTATCTCTTCTGGAACCAATACTATTAGAGAATACCGCTTCTTACCAAATAAGGATGTAGCACTGGGATGTGAGGGGCTAAAAGCTAGACAAAGAGAACAATAGATCAGAAGGCGCTTTCTCCAGTGAGCAGTAAATATCTCACTGTATTTACGTATGTCTCTCTCTCAGTAAAAGCTTATATTTTGAATCAGATCCAGTGTCTCTCTCCTTCAAACGAACACCGGGGACGGTAGCTCCGTCCTAACAGTTGGTAGGATTAGGGAAAACCCAAAGGCTTTCTATAGGTATGTCAGGAATAAAAGGATGAGTAGGGTTATGCCCGAAACGTCAAATTTCCTGCTCCTTGGATGCTGCCTGACCCGCTGCGCTTTTCCAGCAACACATTTTCAGCTCTGATCTCCAGCATCTGCAGACCTCACTTTCTCCTCAAGGATAGGAATAGGTCCAGTCAAGGATACTAGTGGGAAGTTGCGTGTGGAAGCTGAAGAAATTGGGGAGACGCTGAATGAATACTTTTCATCAGTATTCACTCAGGAACAGGACATTGTTGCCGATGTGAATATTGAGTCACAATTAATTAGAATGGATGGCTTTTAGATATGTAGGGAAGAGGTGTTGGAAATTCTGGAAAGGGTGAATGTAGATAAGTCCCCTGGGCCTGATGGAATTTATCCTAGGATTCTCTGGGAAGCAAGGGATGAGATTGCAGAGCCATTGGCCTTGATTTTTATGTCCTCGTTGTCTACAGGAATAGTGCCAGAAGACTGGAGGATAGCAAATGTTGTTCCCTTGTTCAAGAAGGGGAGTAGGGATAACCCTAGTAACTATAGGCCGGTGAGACTCACTTCTGTTGTGGGCAAAGTCTTAGAGAGAATTGTAAGGGATAGGATTTATGAACATCTGGATAGGGATAATGTGATCAAGGATATTCAGCATGGTTTTGTGAAGGGCAGATCGTGCCTCACAAACCTTATTGAGTTCTTTGAGAAGGCGACTAAGGAGGTGGATGAGGGTAAAGCAGTAGATGTGGTGTATATGGATTTTAGTAAGGCGTTTGAGAAGGTTCCCCATGGTAGGCTACTGCAAATATACGGAGGTATGGCATTGAGGGTGAGTTGGAGGTTTGGATTAGGAATTGGCTGGCTGGAAGAAGACAGAGGGTAGTAGTTGATGGTAAAGGTTCATCTTGGAGTGCAGTTACCAGCGGTGTTCCGCAAGGATCTGTTTTGGGACCATTGCTGTTTGTCATTTTTATAAATGACCTGGAGGAGGGGCTAGAAGGTTGGGTGAGCAAGTTTGCGGATGATACGAAAGTCGGTGGAGTTGTTGACAGTGAGGAAGGATGTGGCAGGTTACAGCAGGATATAGATAAGCTGCAGAGCTGGGCAGAAAGGTGGCAAATGGAGTTCAATGTAGCTAAGTGTGAAGTGATTCACTTTGGTAAGAGTAACAAGAAGATGGAGTACTGGGCTAATGGTCGGATACTTGGTAGTGTGGATGAGCAGAGGGATCTTGGTGTCCGTGTACACAGATCTCTGAAAGTTGCCACCCAGATAAATAGTGCTGTAAAGAAGGCATATGGTGTACTGGCTTTTATTGGTAGAGGAATTGAGTTCCGGAGTCCTGAGGTCATGTTGCAGTTGTATAAGACTCTGGTGCGGCCGCATCTGGAGTATTGTGTACAGTTCTGGTTGCCATACGATAGGAAGGATGTGGAGGCACTGGAACAGGTGCAAAGGAGGTTTACCAGGATGTTGCCTGGTATGGTAGGAAGATCGTATGAGGAAAGGCTGAGGCACTTGGGGCTGTTTTCATTGGAGAAAAGAAGGTTTAGGGGTGATTTGATAGAGGTGTACAAGATGATTAGGGGTTTAGATAGGGTTGACCATGAGAACCTTTTTCCACATATGGAGTCATTACAAGGGGGCATAGCTTTAAATTAAGGGGTGGTAGGTATAGGACAGATGTTAGGGGTAGATTCTTTACTCAGCGAGTCGTGAGTTCATGGAATGCCCTGCCAATCCTGCCAGTAACAGTGGTGGACTCTTCCTCCTTATGTCCATTTAAACAGGCATTGGATAGGCATATGGAGGAAAGTGGGCTAGTGTAGGTTAGGTGGGCTTGGATCGGCGCAACATCAAGGGCTGAAGGGCCTGTACTGCGCTGTATTGTTCTATGTTCTATGTTCTATGCTGCTACTGAGTGCCATTGGTGGAAGGAGTTGAGGCTTGTGGATGTGGTGCCAACCAAGTGGCTGCTTTGTCCTGGATGGTATCAAGCTCCTTGAATGTTGTTGGAACTGCACCCATCCAGGCAAGTAGGAAGTATTCCATCAAACTCCTGATAGTGGACTTTGGGGAGTCACAAGGTGGGATACTCACTGCAATTTTCCTTGTGTTTGACATGCCCTTATAGCCTCTGTGTTTATGTGGTGAGTCCAGTTGAGATTCTGGTCAATGCTAACCTCAAGAATGTTGATAGTAGGGGATTCAGTGATGGTAACACCATTGCATGTCAAGTGGTGGTGGGGGTTAGAATGTCTTTTATTGGAGATGCCTGGCATTTGTGTGATGCAAAGGTTGCTCACCACCCATTAACCCAAGCCCGGATATTGTCCAGATCTTGTTGCATTTGAGCATGGACTGCTTCAGTATCTGAGGAATCGTGAATGGTGCTGAACATTGTGCAAATGTTGGTGAACATTCCCACTTATGACCTTGAGATGGAGGGAAGGACGTTGATGAAGTAGTTGGAGATGGTTGGGCCTAGAACACTACCCTGAGGAACTCCTGCAGAGATGCCCTGGAGCTGGGATGACTGACCTCCAACAGCCACGATCATCTTCCTATGTTCCAGGAATGACTCCAACCATCAGAGAGTTTGATCTGGATACCCATTGATTCCACTATTGCTAGGACTCATGATAATATACCCAGTGAACTTGATATGAAGGGCTGTCACTCTGACCTCATCTCTGGATTCGGAATTTTATCCAGGTTTGGACCAAGGCTGTAATGAGGTCAGGAGCTGAGTGGCCCTGGGAGAACCCAAACTGGGCATCACTGACCAGGTTATTGCTGAGTAGGTGCTGCCCGACAGTACTGTTGATGCCACCTTCTATCACTTCCCTGATAAACAAGAGGAGGCTAATGGGGCAGGAATTGACTGGGTTGGATTTGTCCTGCTTTTCACATATGGTACATACCTGGGCAATCTTCCACATTGTCAGCTAGGTGCCAGTGTTTTAACTGCATTGGAACAGCTTGGCTCGGGGAGTGGCAAGTTCTGGAGCACGAGTCCTCAGTGCTGTTGCTGGAATGTTGACAGAGCCCATAGCCTTTACACTATATAGTGCCTCCAACCATTTCTTGATAACACGTGGAGTGAATCAAATAGGCAGAAGACTGGTCTGTGTGATGCTGGGGACCAATGGACAGTCAGAAATAGATCATCCAATTGACATCTCTGGCTGAAGATTGCTGTCAAAGCTTCAGCCTGACCTTTGCCCTGATGTGCTGGACTCTTCCATCATTGAGGATGGGCATATTTGTGGAATCTCCTCCTCCAGTGAGTTGTTTAATTGTCCATCATCATTCACGACTGGATGTGGCTAGATCTGATCCACTGGTTTTGGGATCACGTAGCTCTGTCTAACTCGCTGCCTTTGGCATGCATATAGTCCTAATTGGTAGCTTCATCCAATTGATGTCTCTTTTTAGGTACGCCAGGTACTGTGCCTGGCATGCCCTCCTGCACTCTCCACTGAACCGGGGTTGATCCCCTGGCTTGATGGTAATGGTTGAGTGGTGGATATGCCGGGCCATGAGGTTACAGATTGTGCTGGGGTACAGGCCTGCTGCTGTTGATGGCCCACAATGCCTCATGGATGAGCCTTGAGTTGTTAGCTCTGTTTGAAGTCTGTGCCATTTAGCACGGTGATACTATCACCCAACACAATGGAGGGTATTCTCAGTGTGAAGGCAGGACTGCGTCTCCACGAGGACGGTGTGGTGGTCACTCTTACCGACCTGCAGCCAGCAGATTGGCAAGGATGAGGTCAAGTATGTTTTTTCCTCTTGTTGGTTCCCTCACCTCCTGCCGCAGACCCAGTCTAGCAGAGATGTCCTTTAAGGCCCGACCAGCTCAAACCATAATGCTGCTGCTGAGTCGGTCGTGGTGGTGGACATTAAAACCCCCCACCCAGAGTACATTTAGTGTCCGAGCCACTCTCAGTGCTTCATCGAAGTGTTGGTCAACATGGAGGAGCATCAGCCGAGAGAAGATGGTACGTGGTAACGTGCAGTAAGTTTTCTTGCCCATGTTTGCCCTGAGGCCAAGAGACTTCCAATGGGACAGGACATAGGCAGGGATGGTGATGGTGGTGTCTGGGACATTGTAAGGTATGATTCCATGATTATGGCTGTGTCAGGCTGTTGCTTCCCTAGTCTGTGGGACAGTTCTCCCTATTTTGGCATGAGCCCCCTCATGTTAATGAGGAGGGCCCTTGCAGGGTGATGGGGCTGTTTCTGCCATTGACTTTCCCAGTGCCTAGGTTGATGCCAGGAGGTCCATCTGGTTTCAATTCTTTGTTTACACTTCGTTGATACAACTGAGTGGTTGCTCAGCCACTACAGAGGACAGAGAGACAGCCACATTGCAAAGGAGGTCAGAGGGCAGAGAGACAGCCACATTGCACAGGAGGTCAGAGGGCAGAGAGACAGCCACATTGCACAGGAGGTCAGAGGGCAGAGACAGCCACATTACACAGGAGGTCAGAGGGCAGAGAGACAGCCACATTGCACAGGAGGACAGAGGGCAGAGACAGCCACATTGCACAGGAGGTCAGAGGGCAGAGAGACAGCCACATTGCACAGGAGGTCAGAGGGCAGAGAGACAGCCACATTGCACAGGAGGACAGAGGGCAGAGAGACAGCCACATTGCACAGGAGGTCAGAGGGCAGAGAGACAGCCACATTGCACAGGAGGACAGAGGGCAGAGAGACAGCCACATTGCACAGGAGGTCAGAGGGCAGAGAGACAGCCACATTGCACAGGAGGACAGAGGGCAGAGAGACAGCCACATTGCACAGGAGGTCAGAGGGCAGAGAGACAGCCACATTGCACAGGAGGACAGAGGGCAGAGAGACAGCCACATTGCACAGGAGGTCAGAGGGCAGAGAGACAGCCACATTGCACAGGAGGACAGAGGGCAGAGAGACAGCCACATTGCACAGGAGGACAGAGGGCAGAGAGACAGCCACATTGCACAGGAGGTCAGAGGGCAGAGAGACAGCCACATAGCACAGGAGGACAGAGGTCAGAGACAGCCACATTGCACAGGAGGACAGAGGGCAGAGAGACAGCCACATTGCACAGGAGGACAGAGGGCAGAGACAGCCACATTGCACAGGAGGTCAGAGGGCAGAGAGACAGCCACATTGCACAGGAGGACAGAGGGCAGAGAGACAGCCACATTGCACAGGAGGTCAGAGGGCAGAGAGACAGCCACATTGCACAGGAGGACAGAGGGCAGAGACAGCCACATTGCACAGGAGGTCAGAGGGCAGAGAGACAGCCACATTGCACAGGAGGTCAGAGGGCAGAGAGACAGCCACATTGCACAGGAGGACAGAGGGCAGAGACAGCCACATTGCACAGGAGGTCAGAGGGCAGAGAGACAGCCACATTGTACAGGAGGACAGAGGGCAGAGACAGCCACATTGCAGAGGAGGACAGAGGGCAGAAACAGCCACATTGCACAGGAGGACAGAGGGCAGAAACAGCCACATTGCACAGGAGGACAGAGGGCAGAGACAGCCACATTGCACAGGAGGACAGAGGGCAGAGACAGCCACATTGCACAGGAGGACAGAGGGCAGAAACAGCCACATTGCACAGGAGGACAGAGGGCAGAGACAGCCACATTGCACAGGAGGACAGAGGGCAGAAACAGCCACATTGCACAGGAGGTCAGAGGGCAGAGACAGCCACATTGCACAGGAGGACAGAGGGCAGAAACAGCCACATTGCACAGGAGGACAGAGGGCAGAAACAGCCACATTGCTCAGGAGGTCAGAGGGCAGAGAGACAGCCACATTGCACAGGAGGACAGAGGGCAGAGAGACAGCCACGTTGCACAGGAGGACAGAGGGCAGAGACAGCCACATTGCACAGGAGGTCAGAGGGCAGAGAGACAGCCACATTGCACAGGAGGTCAGAGGGCAGAGAGACAGCCACATTGCACAGGAGGTCAGAGGGCAGAGAGACAGCCACATTGCACAGGAGGACAGAGGGCAGAGAGACAGCCACATTGCACAGGAGGTCAGCCCCAGGATTTTAAAGAAATTCATGGAGAAGCTCAATGTCAGAAAATCATTGCAGCTCAGAATAAAGGACACAGTGATCAAAGGCAATGGTGATTTATCCATTAGCATCCCTCAATCTGCATCCTAAATCCAGTAGTCCACACCCTGTAACCCTCCATCTACACCACGTTACCCTCTATCGACACCCTGTATTTTACCATATTCACCTTATAACGCTCTGTCCACATCCTGTATCCCACTATCTACACCCCGTAAGCCTTGGTCCATACCTTGTATGCCTCTGTTAACACCCTGTAACCCTCTGCTCTCACCCTGTATCCCTCTGTTCACACCCTGTAACCCTCTGTCCACACCCTGTATCCACAATCTACACCTTGTAACCCTCTGTCCATACCCTGTATCCCACAATCTACACCTTGTAACCCTCTGTTTACACCCTGTATCCCACAATCTACATCCCATAAGCCTCTGTTCACACCCTGTATCCATCCACACCCTGTAACCCTCTGTTCACACCCTGTATTCCTCCATCTGCATGTTGTAACCCTCTGTTCACACCCTGTATTCCTCCATCTGCATGTTGTAACCCTCTGTTCACACCCTGTATTCCTCCATCTGCATGTTGTAACCTTCTGTCCACACACTGTATGCCACAATCTACACCCTGTACCCCTCTGTTCACACCCTGTATCCCCCCATCCACAGCCTGTAACCCTCTGTCGACACCCTGTATCATACCAGAAACACCTTTTCTGCTCTGTCCACACCCTGTACCGCACAATCTACACCTTCTATCCACATCCTGTATCTCTCTGTTCCCACCCTGTATTCCACATCTCCTTCCTCAGCACCTGTCTATGGAACCGACTGATCCCACATGGACTCCGGACTACATTCAGACCAACAAGATTTGAACCCAACCAAGACAACCAGCACCTACAACAAATCCGAAGCCTCCAGCAACAGACTTTCCTCCAGATCCTCCGCTCCACGCTTGCAGCCATGCGTCGCTACCTACATTCCCTGCAGTCAGCCCTACCCCAGCTCAGGACAACACTCTCACAGACCTGCAAAGGACCTCTACTGTTCTTCATCCACAGAAGAATCCATACACTAAACAAACAGGTCTTCCTAGTCATATCGGAAATAAAAGACAGTAAGTACCAAAAACTTTCATGTACTTACTCCCACACTCCGGATTCCTCAACCGTTCCAGAATCTTCCATCGGCCTCTGAAATCACTCTTGCGCCATCAACCACTCGGCCGCTACAGCGCCCACGGCAGCAACCGCCGCCGTGAACCATGACGTCACTTCCGCCCCCACCGACCTTCCAGCCTCCGCAATCGTCGCCCAGACAACCGTCTCCATGATCACCAGGAAGACCATCGCCGACAGGTTCGAGGCCTCCGCGGGATCCACGGCTGTCGGGAACACCGTTTCTGCTGTCGCCCCCCCCCCCCCCCTCCCCCCTCCCCCCCAGTGACATCACTAACCTGCACAACCACCATGCCTCATGCATCTCCGCCCCCACGCCCATCTCCGTCACCATGCCTAACCCCGCCCCCATGCTGATCTCTGCCCCCGCCCGCAAGTCTAACCCTGCCCCCACGCTGATCTCCGTCCCTGCCCCTGAGCCCAACCCCGCCCCCACTCCCAGCTCCAGTCCCACACCAGGTCCTAGCTCCCAGCCCCGCCGTGTTTTCACCATCCCTCCAGACCTCCCCCTCTCTGAGGATGAACGATCAGTCCTCAGCAGAGGCCCCACCTTCATCCTCCTACACTCCCGGATCAATGAGTTCGACACGCGGCTAGATATCGAGCATTTCTTCCGCCGCCTTCGCCTCTGTGCCTACTTCTTCAACCAAGATTCTCGCCCACCCTCTGATGACCCCTTCTCCCGCCTCCAACACACCCCATCCACCTGGACACCCCGTGCTGGCCTCTTATCCGCCCTCGATCTATTTATAGCCAACTGCCGCCGTAACATTAACCGCCTCAACCTCTCCACCCCTCTGACCCACTCCAACCTCGCACCCTCGGAATGTGCAGCCCTCCACTCTCTCCATTCCAACCCCAACCTCACTATCAAACCTGCAGACAAGGGAGGTGCGGTAGTAGTTCGGCGCACCGACCTTTACACCGCTGAAGCTAAACGCCAGCTCGCGGACACTGCCTCCTACTGCCCCCTTGACCATGACCCCACCTCCCACCACCAAACCATCATCTCGCAGACCATCCATAACCTCATCACCTCAGGGGATCTCCCATCCACCGCCTCCAACCTCATAGTCCCACAACCCCGCACCGCCCGTTTCTACCTCCTGCCCAAAATCCACAAACCCTACTGCCCCGGCCGACCCATTGTCTCAGCCTGCTCCTGCCCCACCGAACTCATCTCTGCATACCTCAACATGGTCCTGTCCCCCTTAGTCCAAGAACTCCCCACCTACGCTCGAGACACCAGCCATGCCCTCCACCTCCTCCATAATGTTCGCTTCCCCGGTCCCCAACGCCATATCTTCACCATGGACATCCAGTCCCTGTACACCTCCATCCCCCATCACGAAGGACTCAAAGCCCTCCGCTTCTTCCTTTCCCGCCGTACCAACCAGTACCCTTCCACTGACACCCTTCTTCGACTGACTGAACTGGTCCTCACCCAGAACAATTTCTCTTTCCAATCCTCCCACTTCCTCCAAACCAAAGGAGTAGCCATGGGCACCCGCATGGGCCCCCGCATGGGCCCCAGCTATGCCTGCCTCTTTGTTGGATATGTGGAACAGTCCATCTTCCGCAGCTACACTGGCACCACCCCCCACCTTTTCCTCTGCTACATCGATGACTGTATCGGCGCTGCCTCGTGCTCCCACGAGGAGGTTGAACAGTTCATCCACTTTACCAACACCTTGCACCCCGACCTCAAATTTACCTGGACCGTCTCAGACTCCTCCCCTCCCCTTCCTAAACATTTCCATTTCTATCTCGGGAAACCGACTCAACACGGACATTTACTACAACCGACTGACTCCCACAGCTACCTAGACTACACCTCCTCCCACCCCGCCCCCTGTAAAAACACCATCCCATATTCCCAATTCCTTCGTCTCCGCCGCAAGTGCTCCCAGGAGGAGCAGTTCCAATACCGAACAACCCAGATGGCCTCCTTCTTCAAAGACCGCAATGTCCCCCAGACGTGATCACGATGCTCTCCACCACATCTCCTCCACTTCCTGTTCTTCCGCCCTTGAGCCCCGCCCCTCCAATCACCACCAGAACAGAACCTCATTGGTCCTCACCTACCACCTCACCAACCTCCAGATACATCGTATCATCCGTCGTCATTTCCGCCACCTCCAAACGGACCCCACCACCAGGGATATATTTCCCTCCCATCCCCTATCAGCGTTCCGAAAAGACCACTCCCTCCGTGACTCCCTCGTCAGGTCCACACCCCCCACCAACCCAACCTCCACTCCCGGCACCTTCCCCTGCAACCGCAGGAAATGTAAAACTTGCGCCCACACCTCCCCCCTGACTTCCCTCCAAGGCCCCAAGGGATCCTTCTATATCCACCACAAATTCACCCTCACCTCCACACACATCATTTACTGCATCCGCTGCACCCGATGTGGCCTCCTCTATATTGGGGAGACAGGCCACCTACTTGCGGAACGTTTCAGAGAACACCTCTGGGACACCCGGACCAACCAACCCAACCATCCCGTGGCTCGACACTTCAACTCCCCCTCCCACTCCACCAAGGGCATGCAGGTCCTTGGACTCCTCCACCGCCAGACCATAGCAACACGATGGCTGGAGGAAGAGCGCCGCATCTTCTGCCGAGGAACCCTCCAGCCACAAGGGATGAAGCTAGATTTCTCCAGTTTCCTCATTTCCCCTCCCCTCCACCTTGTCTCAGTCGAATCCCTCGAACTCAGCACCGCCCTCCTAACCTGCAATCTTCTTCCTGACCTCTCCGCCCCCATCCCCACTCCGGCCTATCACCCTCACCTTGACCTCTTTTCACCTATCGTATTTCCAACGCCCCTCCCCCAAGTCCGTCCTCCCTACCTTTTATCTTAGCCTGCTTGGCACACTCTCCTCATTCCTGATGAAGGGCACATGCCCAAAACGTCTATTCTCCTGCTCTTTGGATGCTGCCTGACCTGCTGCACTTTTCCAGCAACACATTTTCAGCTTCCTCCATCTACACCCTGTAACGCTCTGTCCACACCCAGTAACCTACCATCAACACCCTGTAACCTTCTGTTCACACCCTGTATCCTCCCGTATGCACCTTTTAACGCTCTGTCCACACCCTCTATCTGACAATCTACACCCCATAAGCCTCTGTCCACAGCCTGTATCCCTCTATTCAAACCCTGTAACCCCCGTTCACACCCTGTATCTGTCCACCTACACCCTGTAAATGTGTGTCCACACCCTATATCTCACCATCTACCCCCGTAACCCTCTGTTCACACCCTGTATTCCTCCATCAACACACTGTAACCCTCTGTTCACACCCCGTTTCACCCCATCTACACATAGTAACCCTTTGCCCACACCCTGTATCCCTCCATCTACACCCTGTACCTCTCTGTTCACACCCTGTATCCCTCCATCCACAACCTGTAATCCTCTATTGACACCCTGTATCCTACCAGAAACACCTTTTCTGCTCTGTCCACACCCTGTACCGCATAATCTACACCTTCTATCCACATCCTGTATCTCTCTGTTCCCACCCTGTATTCCTCCATCTACACCCTGTAACCCTCTGTCCACACCCTGTAACCTACCATCTACACCCTGTAACCCTCTGTTCACGCCCGTATCCCTTCATCTACACCCTGTAAATCCTCTGTTAACACCCTGTTTCCCTCCATCTACACCCTGTAACCCTCTGTTCACACTCTGTATCCTACCATCTACACACTACAACCCTCTGTTCACAACCTGTATCCATCCATCCACGTCATTCCTGAAGAAGGGCTCATGCCCGAAACGTCGACTCTCCTGCTCCATGGATGCTGCCTGACTTGCTGCGCTTTTCCAGCAACACATTTTCAGCTCTGATCTCCAGCATCTGCAGTCCTCACTTTCTCCTCGGTCCATCCCCAGCCTGTAACCCTCTGTCCACACCCTGTATTGCACGATCTACACCTTGTAAGCCTCTATCCACAACCTGTAACCTTCTGTTCACACCCTGTTTCACTCCATCTACACTCTGTAAATCCTTTGTTCATACCCGGTATCCTACCATCTACACCCTGTAACCCTCTGTTCACACCCTGTTTATCACAATCTACACCCCATAAGCCTCTGTCCACACCCTGTCTCCCTCTGTTCACACACTGTACCCCTCTGTTCACACCCTGTACCCTTCCAACCACACCCTATAACCCTCTGTTCCCACCTACAACCCTTCACCTACATGCTGTAACCCTCCATCTATACCCTGTACCCTCTGTTCACACCTTGTATCCATCCATCCACAGCCTGTAACCCTCTGTCAACACCCTGTATCCTTCCTTATGCACATTTCCCGCTCTGTCCACACCTGTATCCCACAATCTACACCTTGTAAGCCTCAATCCGCATCCTGTATTCCTCTGTTCAAACCCTGTATCTCTCCATCTACGCCCTGTAGCGCTCTGTTCACACTCTATATCCCACCACCCACACCTTAGAACCCTTTGTTCACACCCCATATCCCTGTAATCCTCCAATAACATTCTGCAACCCTCTGTTCACACATCGTAACCCGACATCTAAACCCTGCATCCCTCTGTTCACACCCTTTATCCCACAACCTACACTCTGTAACCCTCTGTTCACACCCTGTATTCTTCCATCTACACCCTGCAGCCCCCTGTTCACACCTCGTTTCACCCCATCTACACATAGTAACCCTTTGCCCACACCCTGTATCCCTCCATCTACACTGTGTAACCCTCTGTTTACACCCTGTATCCCACATTCTAAACCCTGTAACTCTCTGTCCACACCCTGTATCCCACCGTAAGCACCTTTTAACCCCGTATCTGACAATCTACATCCCATAAGCCTCTGTCCACAGCCTGTATCCCTCTATTCAAACCCTGTAACCCCCTGTTCACATCCGTATCCGTCCTACTACACCCTGTAAACGTGTGTCCACTCTCTATATCCCATCATCTACCCCCGTAACCCTCTGTTCACACCCTGTATCCCACATTCTAAACCCTGCAGCCCTCTGTTCACACACTGTACCCCACATTCTAAACCCTGTAACCCTCTGTCAACGCCCTGTATCCTGCAATCTACAACTTGTAAGCCTCCATCCACATCCTGTAACTCTCTGTTCACACCCTGTATTCCTCCATCTACACCCTGTAACCCTCTGTTCACACCCTGTATTCCTCCATCTACACCCTGTAACCCTCTGTTCACACCCTGTATCCCTCCATCTACACTCTATAAATCCTTTGTTCATACCCGGTATCCAACCATCTACACCCTATCACCCTCTGTTCACACACTGTAACCCTCTGGTCACACCCTGTATCCAACAATTTACACCCTGCAATCCTCTGTTCACTCCCTGTGTTCCTCCATCAAAACCTTGTAACCCTGTGTCCACATCCTGTAACCTGACATCTACACCCTGCACCCTCTGTTCCCATCATGTATCTCACATTCTACACCCCGCAACCCTCAGTTTACACCCTATATCCCACCATCCACACCCTGTAACCCTCTGTTCTCATACTTTATCCTTTCATCAACATCCTGTAACCTTCTCTTAACAACCCGTATCCCTCCACCTACACCCTGTGTCCCTCAGTCCACCCTCTGTATCCCACAATCTACACCCTGCAACCATCTGTTCATACCCTGTATCCCACCATCTACACCCTGTAACCCTCTGCTCACACATCATAATCCTCCATCGACACCCTATAACCCCTGTTCACACCCTGTATCCCTCCATCTACACTCTATAAATCCTTTGTTCATACCCGGTATCCAACCATCTACACCCTATCACCCTCTGTTCACACACTGTAACCCTCTGGTCACACCCTGTATCCAACAATTTACACCCTGCAATCCTCTGTTCACTCCCTGTGTTCCTCCATCAAAACCTTGTAACCCTGTGTCCACATCCTGTAACCTGACATCTACACCCTGCACGCTCTGTTCCCACCATGTATCTCACATTCTACACCCTGTAACCCTCTGTTCACACCCTGTATCTCACAATCTACACCCTATAAGCCTCTATCCAGACCCTGTATCTCACTGTCACACACTCTAACCCTCTGTCCACACCCTGTATCCATCCATCTACACCCTGTAATCTTCTGTTCACAACCTGTATCCGTCCATCCACAGCCTGTAACACTCTATCCACACCATGTATCCCACAATCCACACCCTGTAACCCTCTGTCCACACCTGCAACCCTCCATCTATATGCTGTAACCCTGTGTTCACACTCTGTATCCAACAATCTACATCATGTAACGCCCTGTTGACACCCTGTATTCCTCCATCTACACCCTGTAATCTTCTGTTCACACTCTGTGACCCACATCTGCACCCTGTATCACTCTGTCCACACCCTGTAATCCTCCATCTACACCTTATAACCCTCTGTTCACACCCTGTATCCCTCCATCTACACACTGTAGCACTCTGTTCACACCCTGTATCCCTCCATCTACACCCTGTAACCCTCTGTTCGCATACTTTATCCCTTCATCTACATCCTGCAACCCTCTGTTCACACTCTGTACTCCACAATCTACATCATGTAACCTTCCGTTCAGATCCAGTACCCCTCCATCTACACCCTGCAACCCTCTGTTCTCACCCTGTATCCTACCATATGCACCTTTTCCGCTCTGTCCACACCCTGTATCCCACAATCTATACCCTGAAAGCCTCTATCCACACACTATATCCCTCTGTTCACACCCTGCAATCCTCTGTTCACACCCTTTAGCCCTCCATCCACACACTGTGACCCTCTGTTCACACCCTGTAACCCTCTGTCCACACCCTGTAACCCTTCATCTACACCCTATAACACTTGTTCAGACCCTGTAAACCTCCATCTACACCCTATAATCCTCTGTTTACACTCTGTATCCCATCATTTACACACTGTAACCCTCTGTTGACTATCTGTATCCTACCAGTGACAACTTGCAACCCTCTGTCCAATCCCTGTATCCCACAATCTACATCATGTAACGCCATGTGACACCCTGTATCTCACATTCTCCAACCTTTAACCCTCTGTCCACACACTGTATCCCTTCATCTACACTGTGTAACCTTCTCTTATCAACCTGTATCCCTCCATCTAAACACTGTAACCCTCTGTTCACACCCTGTATCCCTCCGTCTACATCCTGGACCCTCTGTTCACACCCTGTACTCCACAATCTACACCCTATAACCTTCTGTTCAGCCCCAGTACTTCTCCATCTGCACCCTGTGTCGCTCTGTCCACACCCTGTATCCAACCGTCTACACCCTGTAACCCTCTGTTCACATACTTTATCCCTTCATCTACACCTTGCAACCTTCTCTTAACAACCTGTATCCCTCAATCTACACCCTGTATCACTCTGTCCACAACCTGTAACTCACTGTTCACACACTGTGTCCCTCCATCAACACCTTGTAACCCTGTATTCACAACCTGTAACCTGACATCTACATTCTGTAACCCTCTGATCATACCCTGTAACCCTCCATCTACATCCTGTAACCCTCTGCTCACACCCTGTATACCGCCATCAACACCTTGTAACCCTGTGTTCACACCCTGTAACCCTCCATCAACATTCTACAACCCTCTGTTTGCACACTGTAACCCAACATCTCCACTCTCCAACCTTCTGCTCCCACCCTTTATCCCTCCATCTACACCCTGTAAACCTCTGTTCACATGCTGTAACCTTCCATCAACACCCTGAAACCCACTGTTCACACACTGTAACACTCCACCTACACCCTGTATCACTTTGTCTACACCCTGTATCCCTCTGTCCACACGCTGTATCCAACCATCCACACCCTGTAACCCTCTGCTCACACCCTGTATACCTCCATCAACACCTTGTAACCCTGTGTTCACACCCTGTAACCCTCCATTAGCATTCTGCAAACCTCTGTTCACGCACTGTAACCCGACATCGACACCCTGTAACCCTCTGTTCCCATCCTTTATCCCTCCATCAACACCTTGTAACCCTGTGTTCACAACCTTTAACGCGACATCTACATCATGCAACCCTCTGATCACACTCTGTACCTCGCATACTACACCCTGTAACCACCTGTTCCCACCCTATATCCCTTCATCTACAGCCTGTAGCCCTCTGTTCACACCCTGTATCCGACCATATACACACTGTAACGATCTGATCACACCCTGTAACCCTCTATTCACACCCTATATCCCACCATCAACACCCAGTAACCCTCCAATAACATTCGGCAACCCTCTGTTCACACATCGTAACCTGACATCTAAACCCTGCATCCCTCTGTTCACACCCTTTATCCCACATTCTACACCCTGTAACCCTCTATCCAGACCCTGTATCCTAACATCTACACCCTGTTACCCTCTGTTCACACCCTATATTCCATAATCTACACCCTGTTACCCTCTGTTCACACCCTATATTCCATAATCTACACCCTGTAATCCTCTGTTCACACCCTATATTCCATAATCTACACCCTGTAACCCTCTGTTCACACCCTATATTCCATAATCTACACCCTGTAATCCTCTGTTCACACCCTATATTCCACAATCTACACCCTGTAACCATCTGTTCACACCCTATATTCCACAATCTACACCCTGTTACCCTCTGTTCACACCCTATATTTCATAATCTACACCCTGTAACCCTCTGTTCACACCCTATATTCCACAATCTACACCCTGTAATCCTCTGTTCACACCCTATATTCCACAATCTACATCCTGTCACCCTCTGTTCACACCCTATATTCCACAATCTACACCCTGTAATCCTCTGTTCATACCCTATATTCCACAATCTACACCCTGTAATCCTCTGTTCACACCCTATATTCCATAATCTACACCCTGTAACCCTCTGTTCACACCCTATATTCCACAATCTACACCCTGTTACCCTCTGTTCACACCCTATATTCCATAATCTACACCCTGTAACCCTCTGTTCACACCCTATATTCCATAATCTACACCCTGTAATCCTCTGTTCACACCCTATATTCCACAATCTACACCCTGTAACCATCTGTTCACACCCTATATTCCACAATCTACACCCTGTTACCCTCTGTTCACACCCTATATTTCATAATCTACACCCTGTAACCCTCTGTTCACACCCTATATTCCACAATCTACACCCTGTAATCCTCTGTTCACACCCTATATTCCACAATCTACATCCTGTCACCCTCTGTTCACACCCTATATTCCACAATCTACACCCTGTAATCCTCTGTTCACACCCTATATTCCACAATCTACACCCTGTAGCCCTCTGTTCACACCCTATATTCCATAATCTACACCCTGCAATCCTCTGTTCACACCCTATATTCCACAATCTACACCCTTTAATCCTCTGTTCACACCCTATATTCCATACTCTACACCCTGTAATCCTCTGTTCACACCCTATATTCCACAATCTACACCCTGTAACCCTCTGTTCACACCCTATATTCCATAATCTACACCCTGCAATCCTCTGTTCACACCCTATATTCCATAATCTACTCCCTGTAACCCTCTGTTCACACCCTATATTCCATAATCTACACCCTGTAACCCTCTGTTCACACCCTATATTCCACAATCTACACCCTGTTACCCTCTGTTCACACCCTATATTCCATAATCTACACCCTGCAATCCTCTGTTCACACCCTAAATTCCATAATCTACACCCTGTAATCCTCTGTTCACACCCTATATTCCATAATCTACACCCTGCAATCCTCTGTTCACACCCTATATTCCATAATCTACACCCTGTAATCCTCTGTTCACACCCTATATTCCATACTCTACACCCTGTAATCCTCTGTTCACACCCTATATTCCACAATCTACACCCTGTAACCCTCTGTTCACACCCTATATTCCATAATCTACACCCTGCAATCCTCTGTTCACACCCTATATTCCATAATCTACACCCTGTTACCCTCTGTTCACACCCGATATTCCACAATCTACACCCTGTTACCCTCTGTTCACACCCTATATTCCACAATCTACATCCTGTAATCCTCTGTTCACACCCTATATTCC
This sequence comes from Hemiscyllium ocellatum, assembly GCF_020745735.1. Taxonomy (NCBI): domain Eukaryota; kingdom Metazoa; phylum Chordata; class Chondrichthyes; order Orectolobiformes; family Hemiscylliidae; genus Hemiscyllium; species Hemiscyllium ocellatum. The sequence continues at coordinate 7,475,092 of NC_083415.1, read as the reverse complement.
ACAATCTACACCCTGTTACCCTCTGTTCACACCCTATATTCCATAATCTACACCCTGTAATCCTCTGTTCACACCCGATATTCCATAATCTACACCCTGTTACCCTCTGTTCACACCCTATATTCCATAATCTACTCCCTGTAACCCTCTGTTCACACCCTATATTCCATAATCTACACCCTGTTTTTCTCTGTTCACACCCTATATTCCACAATCTACATCCTGTAATCCTCTGTTCACACCCTATATTCCACAATCTACACCCTGTTACCCTCTGTTCACACCCGATATTCCACAATCTACACCCTGTAATCCTCTGTTCACACCCTATATTCCATAATCTACACCCTGTAATCCTCTGTTCACACCCTATATTCCACAATCTGCACCCTGTTACCCTCTGTTCACACTCTATATTCCATAATCTACATCCTGTAACCCTCTGTTCACACCCTATATTCCACAAACTACACCCTGTAACCCTCTGTTCACACCCTATATTCCACAATCTACACCCTGTTATCTTCTGTTCACACCCTATATTCCACAATCTACACCCTGTAACCCTCTGTTCACACCCTATATTCCATAATCTACACCCTGTTACCCTCTGTTCACAGCCTGTGTCCCACTATCTACAGGGAGAAAGTGAGGACTGCAGATGCTGGAGATCAGAGCTGAAAATGTGTTGCTGGAAAAGCGCAGCAGGTCAAGCAGTATCCAAGGAGCAGGAGAGTCGACGTTTCGGGCATTTCTGAAGAAGGGCGCATGCCTGAAACATTGACTCTCCTGTTCCTTGAATGCAGCCTGACCTGCTGCGCTTTTCCAGCAACACATTTTCAACTCCCACTATCTACACCCTGTAACCTGTTCACGCACTGTAACCCTCTGTTCACACTCTGTATCCCACCATCCATACCCGATACCCCTGTGCATTGTAACCCTGTGTTCACAACCTGTAACCCGACATCTACATTCTGCAACCCTCTGATCACATACTTCATCCCTTCATCTGTACCCTGTACCCTTCTCTCAACAACTAGTATTGCTCCATCTACATCCCGTAACCCTCTGTCCACACCCTATATCCCACCATCCACACCCTGTAACCCTCTGCGCACACCCTGTATACCTCCATCAACACCTTGTAACCCTGTGTGCACAACTTTTAACCCGATATCTACATTCTGCAACCCTCTGTTCACACATTGTAACCCGACAGCTACACCCGGTAGCCCCCCGATCACGCTCTGTACCCCACATTCTACACCGCCTGTTCCCACCCTATATCCCTTCATCTACACTCAGTAACCCTCTGACCAGACCCTATATCCACCATTCTGCAACCTGGAACCCTCCTTCCACACCCTGTATCCCTCCACCTACGCACTGTAACCCTCTGTTCACACTCTGTATCCCACCAGCCACACCCTATACCCCTGTGCCTTGTAACCCTGTGTTCACAACCTGTAACCCGACATCTACATTCTGCAACCCTCTGATCACATACTTCATCCCTTCATCTGTACCCTGTACCCTTCTCTCAACAACCTGTATCACTCCATCTACATCCCGTAACCCTCTGTCCATATGTTGTATCCAACCATCTACACCCTGGAACCCACTATTCACATACTTTATCCCTTCATCTACATCCTGCAACATTCACTTAACATCCTGTATCCCTCCATCTACACCCTTTCTCCTCCTGTCCTCCCCCTGTATCCCACAATCCACACCCTGCGACCCTCTGTTCACACCCAGTATCCCTCCATCCACACCCGGTAATCCTCTATCCACACCCTGTATACCTCTATCCACACCCTGAATCCCTCTGTCCACACCCTGTATCCCTCTGTCCACACCCTGTATCCCTCTGTCTACACCCTGTATTCCTCCATTCACACCCTGAATCCATCTGTCCACACCCTGTATCCCTCTATCCACACCTTGTATCCCTCCATCCACACCCTGTAATCCTCTATCCACACCCTGTATCCGTCCATCCACACCCTGTGTCCCTCTGTCCACAACCTGTATCTCTCCATCCACACCCTGTATCCCTGTGTGCACACCCAGTATCCCTCCTCCACACACTGTGGCCCTCTGTCCACACCCTGTAACCCACTATCCACACCCTGTATCCCTCCTTCCACACCCTGGATCCCTCTGTCCACACCCTGTAACCCTGTGTCCACACTCTGTATCCCTCCATCCACACCATGTATCCCTCTATCCACAGCCTGTAACCCTCTGTCCACACCCTGTATCTCTCTATCCACACTCTGTATCCCCATGTCCACACCCTTCATCCCTCCAACCACACCCTGCATCCCTCAATCCACACCCTGTATCCCACTATCCACACCCTGTATACCCTGTATCCCTGTATCCACACCCTGTATCCCTCTGTCCTCACCCCGTATCCCTCTGTCCACACCATGTATCCCTCTATCCACAGCCTGTAACCCTCTGTCCACACCCTGTATCTCTCTATCCACACCCTGTATCCCCATGTCCACACCCTTCATCCCTCCAACAACACCCTGCATCCCTCAATCCACACCCTGTATCCCACTATCCACACCCTGTATACCCTGTATCCCTGTATCCACACCCTGTATCCCTCTGTCCTCACCCCGTATCCCTCTGTCCACACCCTGTATCCCTCAATCCACACCCTGTATTCCTCTATCCACTCCCTGTATCTCACCATCCACACCCTGTATCCCTCTATCCACAACCTGTATTCCTCCGTCCACACCCGGTATCCCTCTATCCACACCCTGTATCCCTCCATCCAGACCCTGAATCCCTCTTTCCACACCCTGTATCCCTCTATCCACACCCTGTATCCCTCTATCCACAGCCTGTATCCCTCTGCCCACACTCTGTATCCCTCTGTTCACACCCTGTATCCCTCTATTCACACGCTGTATACCTCTGTCAATACCCTGCATCCCTCTGTCCACACCCTGAATCCCTCTGTCCACACCCTATCCCTCTATCCACACCCTGTATCCCTCGGTCTACACCATGTATCCCTCTAACCACCCCCTGTATCCCTCTGTCCACACGCTTTATCCCTCTGTCCACACCCTGTATCCCTCCATCCACACCCTGTACCCCTCTATCCACACCCTGTATCCCTCTTTCCACACCCTGTTTCCCTCTGTCCACACCCTGTATCCCTCTATCTACACCCTGTATCCCTCTATCCCCACCCTGCGTCCGTCCATCCACACCCTGTATCCCTCTATCCACACCCTGTATCCCTCGGTCCACACCCTGTATCCCTCTAACCACACCCTGTATCCCTCTGTCCACACGCTGTATCCCTCTGTCCACACCCTGTGTCCCTCCATCCACAGCGTGTATCCCTCTGTCCACACCCTGTATCCCTCTATCCACTCCCTGAATCCCTCTATCCACACCCTGTACCCTCTATCCTCACCCTGTATCCCTCTATCCCCACCCTGCGTTTGGCTATCCACACCCTGTATCCCTCTATCCACACCCTGTATCCCTCAGTCCACACCCAGTATCCCTCTTCCACACGCTGTATCCCTCTGTCCACACCCTGTATCCCTCTGTCCACACCCGGCATCACTCCAACCATCCACACCCTGTATCGCTCTATTCACAACCTGTATCCCTCTGTCCACAGCCTGTAACCTTCTGTCCACATCCTGTATCACGCCATCCACAACCTGCATCCCTCTGTCCACACCCTGTATCCCTCCATCCACACCCTGTATCCCTTTTTCCACACCCTGTATCCCTCTGTCCACACCCTGTATCCCTCGGTCCACACCCTGAATCATTCTATCCACACCCTGCATCCCTCCATCCACACCACGTATCCCTCTGTCCACACCCTGTATCCCTCTATCCACACCCTGAATCCCTCTGTCCACACCCTGTATCCCTCTATCCACACCCTGTATCCCTCTGTCCACATGCCGTATCCCTCTGTCCACACCCTGTATCCCTCCAACCACACCCTGTATCCCTCTGTCCACACCCTGTATCCCTCTGTCCACACCCTGTATACCTGTATCCACACCCTGTATCCCTCTATCCACTCCCTGAATCCCTCTATTCACACACTGTATCCCACTGTCCACACCCTGCATCCCTCCATCCACACCCTGTATCCCTCTATCCACACCCTGTATCCTTCTGTCCACACCCTGCATCCCTCTGTCCACACCCTGCATCCCTCCATCCACACCCTGTATCCCTCTATCCACAACCTGCATCCCTCTGTCCACACTCTGTATCCCACTGTCCACTCCCTGTATCCCTCTGTACACACCCTGTATCCCTCTATCCACACCCTGTATACCTCTGTCCATACACTGCATTCCTCCGTCCACACCCTGTATCCCTCCATCCACACCCTGTATCCCTCTATAAACACCATGTATCCCTCTGTCCACACCCTGTATCCCTCGGTCCACACACTGTATCCCACTGTCCACACCCTGCATCCCTCCATCCACACCCCGTATCCCTCTGTCCACACCCTGTATCCCTCTATCCACACCCTGTATCGCTCCATCCACACCCTGTATCCCACTGTCCAAACCCTGTATTCCTCTGTCCACAGCCTGTATCCCTCTATCCACACCCTGTATCCCTTGATCCACACCCTGAATCCCTCTGTCCACACCCTGTATCCTTCTATCCACACCCTGTTTCCCTCTATCCACAGCCTGTATCGCTCTGTCCACACCCTGTATCCCTCTGTCCACACGCTGTATCCCTCTATACACACCCTGTATCCCTCTGTCCACACTCTGTCTCCCTCTGTCCACTCCCTGTATCCCTCTGTCAATGCCCGGCATCACTCCATCCACACCCTGTATCCCTCTATCCACACCCTGTATCTCTCTGTGCACACCCTTCATCCCTCCATCCACACCCTGCATCCCTCCATCCACACCCTGCATCCCTCTGTGCACACCCTTCATCCCTCCATCCACACCCTGCATCCCTCTGTCCACACTCTGTCTCCCTCTGCCCACTCCCTGTATCCCTCTGTTCACACCCTGTATCCCTCGATCCACACGTAGTATCCCTCTGTCAATAGCCTGCATCCCTCTGTCCACACCCTGAATCCCTCTGTCCACACCCTGTATCCCTCTATCCACACCCTGTATCCCTCGGTCCACACCCTGTATCCCTCTATCCACTCCCAGTATGCCTCTGTCCACACGCTATATCGCTCTGTCCACACCCTGTATTCCTCCATCCACACCCTGTATCCCTCTATCCACACTCTGTACCCCTCTGTCCACACCCTGTATCCCTCTGTCCACACCCTGTATCCCTCTATCCACACCCTGTATCTCTCCATCCACACCCTGTATCCCTCTGTCCACACCCTGTATTCCTCTGTCCACAGCCTGTATCCCTCCATCCACACCCTGTATCCCTCTATAAACACCATGTATCCCTCTGTCCACACCCTGTATCCCTCGGTCCACACCCTGTATCACTATCCACACCCTGCATCCCTCTGTCCACACCCAGTATCCCTCTGCCCAAACCCTTCATCCCTCCATCCACACCCTGCATCGCTCCATCCACACCCCGTATCCCTCTGTCCACACCCTGTATCCCTCTGTCCACACCCTGTATCCCTCTATCCACACCCTGTATCTCTCCATCCACACCCTGTATCCCTCTGTCCACACCCTGTATTCCTCTGTCCACAGCCTGTATCCCTCCATCCACACCCTGTATCCCTCTATAAACACCATGTATCCCTCTGTCCACACCCTGTATCCCTCGGTCCACACCCTGTATCACTATCCACACCCTGCATCCCTCTGTCCACACCCTGTATCCCTCTGCCCAATCCCTTCATCCCTCCATCCACACCCTGCATCGCTCCATCCACACCCCGTATCCCTCTGTCCACACCCTGTATCCCTCTATCCACACCCTGTATCTCTCCATCCACACCCTGTATCCCTCTGTCCAAACACTGTATTCCTCTGTCCACAGCCTGTATCCCTCTATCCACACCCTGTATCCCTCTATCCACACCCTGAATCCCTCTGTCCACACCCTGTATCCTTCTATCCACACCCTGTTTCCATCTATCCACAGCCTGTATCGCTCTGTACACACTGTATCCCTCTGTCCACACCCTGTATCCCTCTGTCCACACGCTGTATTCCTCTATACACACCCTGTATCCCTCTGTCCACACTCTGTCTCCCTCTGTCCACTCCCTGTATCCCTCTGTCAATGCCCAGCATCCCTCCATCCACACCCTGTATCCCTCCATCCACACCCTGTATCCCTCTATCCACACCCTGTATCCCTCTGTGCACACCCTTCATCCCTCCATCCACACCCTGCATCCCTCCATCCACACACTGTATCCCTCACACCACACCCTGTATCCCTCTGTCCACATGCTGTATCCCTCCATACACACCCTGTATCCCTCTGTCCACACTCTGCCTCCCTCTGTCCACTCCCTGTATCCCTCTCTTCACACCCTGTATCCCTCTGTCCACACCCTGTATCCCTCTGTCAATACCCTGCATCCCTCTGTCCACACCCTGTATCCCTCGGTCCACACCCTGTATCCCTCTATCCACTCCCTGTATGCCTCTGTCCACACGCTGTATCGCTCTGTCCACACCCTGTATCCCTCAATCCACACCCTATATCCCTCTATCCACACCCTGTATCCCTCGGTCTACACCATGTATCCCTCTAACCACCCCCTGTATCCCTCTGTCCACACGCTTTATCCCTCTATCCACACCCTGTATCCCTCCATCCACACCCTGTACCCCTCTATCCACACCCTGTATCCCTCTTTCCACACCCTGTTTCCCTCTGTCCACACCCTGTATCCCTCTATCTACACCCTGTATCCCTCTATCCCCACCCTGCGTCCGTCCATCCACACCCTGTATCCCTCTATCCACACCCTGTATCCCTCGGTCCACACCCTGTATCCCTCTAACCACACCCTGTATCCCTCTGTCCACACGCTGTATCTCTCTGTCCACACCCTGTGTCCCTCCATCCACAGCGTGTATCCCTCTGTCCACACCCTGTATCCCTCTATCCACTCCCTGAATCCCTCTATCCACAACCTGTACCCTCTATCCTCACCCTGTATCCCTCTATCCCCACCCTGCGTTTGGCTATCCACACCCTGTATCCCTCTATCCACACCCTGTATCCCTCTGTCCACACCCAGTATCCCTCTTCCACACGCTGTATCCCTCTGTCCACACCCTGTATCCCTCTGTCCACACCCGGCATCACTCCAACCATCCACACCCTGTATCGCTCTATCCACAACCTGTATCCCTCTGTCCACAGCCTGTAACCTTCTGTCCACATCCTGTATCACGCCATCCACAACCTGCATCCCTCTGTCCACACCCTGTATCCCTCCATCCACACCCTGTATCCCTTTTTCCACACCCTGTATCCCTCTGTCCACACCCTGTATCCCTCGGTCCACACCCTGAATCACTCTATCCACACCATGCATCCCTCTGTCCACACCCTGTATCCCTCTGTCCACACCCTACATCCCTCCATCCACACCCTGCATCCCTCCATCCACACCACGTATCCCTCTATCCACACCCTGAATCCCTCTGTCCACACCCTGTATCCCTCTATCCACACCCTGTATCCCTCTGTCCACATGCCGTATCCCTCTGTCCACACCCTGTATCCCACTGTCCACTCCCTGTATCCCTCTATCCACACCCTGAATCCCTCTGTACACACCCTGTATCCTTCTATCCACACCCTGTATCCCTCTATAAACACCATGTATCCCTCTGTCCACACCCTGTATCCCTCCATCCACACCCTGTATCGCTCCATCCACACTCTGTATCCCACTGTCCAAACCCTGCATTCCTCTGTCCACAGCCTGTATCCCTCTATCCACACCCTGTATCCCTTGATCCACACCCTGAATCCCTCTGTCCACACCCTGTATCCTTCTATCCACACCCTGTTTCCCTCTATCCACAGCCTGTATCGCTCTGTCCACACTCTGTATCCCCCTGTCCACACCCTGTATCCCTCTGTCCACACGCTGTATCCCTCTATACACACCCTGTATCCCTCTGTCCACACTCTGTCTCCCTCTGTCCACTCCCTGTATCCCTCTGTCAATGCCCGGCATCACTCCATCCACACCCTGTATCCCTCTATCCACACCCTGTATCCCTCTGTGCACACCTTTCATCCCTCCATCCACACCATGCATCCCTCCATCCACACCCTGTATCCCTCTGTGCACACCCTTCATCCCTCCATCCACACCCTGCATCCCTTAGTCCACACTCTGTCTCCCTCTGTCCACACTCTGTATCCCTCTATCCACACGCTGTATCCCTCTGTCAATAGCCTGCATCCCTCTGTCCACACCCTGAATCCCTCTGTCCACACACTGTATCCCTCTATCCACACCCTGTATCCCTCTGTCCACACCCTGTATCGCTCTGTCCACACCCTGTATCCCTCCATCCACACCCTGTATCCCTCTATCCACACTCTGTACCCCTCTGTCCACACCCTGTATCCCTCTATCCACACCCTGTATCCCTCTGTCCACACCCTGTATCGCTCTGTCCACACCCTGTATCCCTCTGTCCACACCCTGTATCCCTCTATCCACACCCTGTATCTCTCCATCCACACCCTGTATCCCTCTGTCCACACCCTGTATTCCTCTGTCCACAGCCTGTATCCCTCCATCCACACCCTGTATCCCTCTATAAACACCACGTATCCCTCTGTCCACACCCTGTATCCCTCGGTCCACACCCTGTATCACTATCCACACCCTGCATCCCTCTGTCCACACCCTGTATCCCTCTGCCCAAACCCTTCATCCCTCCATTCACACCCTGCATCGCTCCATCCACACCCCGTATCCCTCTGTCCACACCCTGTATCCCTCTGTCCACACCCTGTATCCCTCTATCCACACCCTGTATCTCTCCATCCACACCCTGTATCCCTCTGTCCACACCCTGTATTCCTCTGTCCACAGCCTGTATCCCTCCATCCACACCCTGTATCCCTCTATAAACACCATGTATCCCTCTGTCCACACCCTGTATCCCTCGGTCCACACCCTGCATCACTATCCACACCCTGCATCCCTCTGTTCACACCCTGTATCCCTCTATCCACACCCAGTATCCCTCTTCCACACGCTGTATCCCTCTATCCACAACCTGTATCCCTCTGTCCACAGCCTGTAACCTTCTGTCCACATCCTGTATCACGCCATCCACAACCTGCATCCCTCTGTCCACACCCTGTATCCCTCCATCCACACCCTGTATCCCTTTTTCCACACCTTGTATCCCTCTGTCCACACCCTGTATCCCTCGGTCCACACCCTGGATCACTCTATCCACACCATGCATCCCTCTGTCCACACCCTGTATCCCTCTGTCCACACCCTACATCCCTCCATCCACACCCTGCATCCCTCCATCCACAACACGTATCCCTCTGTCCACACCCTGTATCCCTCTATCCACACCCTGAATCCCTCTGTCCACACCCTGTATCCCTCTATCCACACCCTGTATCCCTCTGTCCACATGCCGTATCCCTCTGTCCACACCCTGTATCCGTCCAACCACACCCTGTATCCCTCTGTCCACACCCTGTATCCCTCTGTCCACACCCTGTATACCTGTATCCACACCCTGTATCCCTCTATCCACTCCCTGAATCCCTCTATTCACACACTGTATCCCACTGTCCACACCCTGCATCCCTCCATCCACACCCTGTATCCCTCTATCCACACCCTGTATCCTTCTGTCCACACCCTGCATCCCTCTGTCCACACCCTGCATCCCTCTGTCCACACCCTGCATCCCTCTGTCCACACCCTGTATCCCTCTATCCACAACCTGCATCCCTCTGTCCACACTCTGTATCCCACTGTCCACTCCCTGTATCCCTCTGTACACACCCTGTATCCCTCTATCCACACCCTGTATACCTCTGTCCATACACTGCATTCCTCCGTCCACACCCTGTATCCCTCCATCCACACCCTGTATCCCTCTATAAACACCATTATCCCTCTGTCCACACCCTGTATCCCTCGGTCCACACCCTGTATCACTCTACCCACACCCTGCATCTCTCTGTCCACACCCAGTATCCCTCTGCCCACACCCTGCATCCCTCCATCCACACCCCGTATCCCTCTGTCCACACCCTGTATCCCTCTATCCACACCCTGTATCGCTCCATCCACACCCTGTATCCCACTGTCCAAACTCTGTATTCCTCTGTCCACAGCCTGTATCCCTCTATCCACACCCTGTATCCCTTGATCCACACCCTGAATCCCTCTGTCCACACCCTGTATCCTTCTATCCACACCCTGTTTCCCTCTATCCACAGCCTGTATCGCTCTGTCCACACCCTGTATCCCTCTGTCCACACGCTGTATCCCTCTATACACACCCTGTATCCCTCTGTCCACACTCTGTCTCCCTCTGTCCACTCCCTGTATCCCTCTGTCAATGCCCGGCATCACTCCATCCACACCCTGTATCCCTCTATCCACATCCTGTATCTCTCTGTGCACACCCTTCATCCCTCCATCCACACCCTGCATCCCTCCATCCACACCCTGCATCCCTCTGTGCACACCCTTCATCCCTCCATCCACACCCTGCATCCCTCTGTCCACACTCTGTCTCCCTCTGTCCACTCCCTGTATCCCTCTGTTCACACCCTGTATCCCTCTATCCACACGCTGTATCCCTCTGTCAATAGCCTGCATCCCTCTGTCCACACCCTGAATCCCTCTGTCCACACCCTGTATCCCTCTATCCACACCCTGTATCCCTCGGTCCACACCCTGTATCCCTCTATCCACTCCCAGTATGCCTCTGTCCACACGCTATATCGCTCTGTCCACACCCTGTATCCCTCCATCCACACCCTGTATCCCTCTATCCACACCCTGTATCCCTCTATCCACACTCTGTACCCCTCTGTCCACACCCTGTATCCCTCTGTCCACACCCTGTATCCCTCTATCCACACCCTGCATCTCTCCATCCACACCCTGTATCCCTCTGTCCACACCCTGTATTCCTCTGTCCACAGCCTGTATCCCTCCATCCACACCCTGTATCCCTCTATAAACACCATGTATCCCTCTGTCCACACCCTGTATCCCTCGGTCCACACCCTGTATCACTATCCACACCCTGCATCCCTCTGTCCACACCCTGTATCCCTCTGCCCAAACCCTTCATCCCTCCATCCACACCCTGCATCGCTCCATCCACACCCCGTATCCCTCTGTCCACACCCTGTATCCCTCTGTCCACACCCTGTATCCCTCTATCCACACCCTGTATCTCTCCATCCACACCCTGTATCCCTCTGTCCACACCCTGTATTCCTCTGTCCACAGCCTGTATCCCTCCATCCACACCCTGTATCCCTCTATAAACACCATGTATCCCTCTGTCCACACCCTGTATCACTATCCACACCCTGCATCCCTCTGTCCACACCCTGTATCCCTCTGCCCAAACCCTTTACCCTCCATCCACACCCTGCATCGCTCCATCCACACCCCGTATCCCTCTGTCCACACCCTGTATCCCTCTATCCACACCCTGTATCTCTCCATCCACACCCTGTATCCCTCTGTCCAAACACTGTATTCCTCTGTCCACAGCCTGTATCCCTCTATCCACACCCTGTATCCCTCTATCCACACCCTGTATCCCTCTATCCACACCCTGAATCCCTCTGTCCACACCCTGTATCCTTCTATCCACACCCTGTCTCCCTCTATCCACACCCTGTATCTCTCCATCCACACCCTGTATCCCTCTGTCCAAACACTGTATTCCTCTGTCCACAGCCTGTATCCCTCTATCCACACCCTGTATCCCTCTATCCACACCCTGAATCCCTCTGTCCACACCCTGTATCCTTCTATCCACACCCTGTTTCCCTCTATCCACAGCCTGTATCGCTCTGTCCACACTGTATCCCTCTGTCCACACCCTGTATCCCTCTGTCCACACGCTGTATTCCTCTATACACACCCTGTATCCCTCTGTCCACACTCTGTCTCCCTCTGTCCACTCCCTGTATCCCTCTGTCAATGCCCAGCATCACTCCATCCACACCCTGTATCCCTCCATCCACACCCTGTATCCCTCTATCCACACCCAGTATCCCTCTGTGCACACCCTTCATCCCTCCATCCACACCCTGCATCCCTCCATCCACACACTGTATCCCTCACACCACACCCTGTATCCCTCTGTCCACATGCTGTATCCCTCTATACACACCCTGTATCCCTCTGTCCACACTCTGTCTCCCTCTGTCCACTCCCTGTATCCCTCTGTTCACACCCTGTATCCCTCTGTCCACACCCTGTATCCCTCTGTCAATACCCTGCATCCCTCTGTCCACACCCTGAATCCCTCTGTCCACACCCTGTATCCCTCCATCCACACCCTGTATCCCTCGGTCCACACCCTGTATCCCTCTATCCACTCCCTGTATGCCTCTGTCCACACGCTGTATCGCTCTGTCCACACCCTGTATCCCTCAATCCACACCCTGTATCCCTCTATCCACACCCTGTATCCCTCGATCCACACCCTGTATCCCTCTATCCCCATCCTGCGTCCCGCTATCCACACCCTGCATCCCTCTATCCACACCCTGTATCCCTCTATCCACACTCTGTAACCTTCTGTCCACACACTGTATCCCTCCATCCACACCCTGTCTCCCTCTATCCACACCCTGTATCTCTCCATCCACACCCTGTATCGCTCTGTCCACACCCTGTATTCCTCTGTCCACAGCCTGTATCCCTCTATCCACACCCTGTATCCCTCTATCCACACCCTGAATCCCTCTGTCCACACCCTGAATCCCTCTGTCCACACCCTGTATCCCTCTTTCCACACCCTGTTTCCCTCTGTCCACACCCTGTATCCCTCTATCTACACCCTGTATCCCTCTATCCCCACCCTGCGTCCGTCCATCCACACCCTGTATCCCTCTATCCACACCCTGTATCCCTCGGTCCACACCCTGTATCCCTCTAACCACACCCTGTATCCCTCTGTCCACACGCTGTATCCCTCTGTCCACACCCTGTGTCCCTCCATCCACAGCGTGTATCCCTCTGTCCACACCCTGTATCCCTCTATCCACTCCCTGAATCCCTCTATCCACACCCTGTACCCTCTATCCTCACCCTGTATCCCTCTATCCCCACCCTGCGTTTGGCTATCCACACTCTGTATCCCTCTATCCACACCCTGTATCCCTCAGTCCACACCCAGTATCCCTCTTCCACACGCTGTATCCCTCTGTCCACACCCTGTAACCGTCTGTCCACACCCGGCATCACTCCAACCATCCACACCCTGTATCGCTCTATCCACAACCTGTATCCCTTTGTCCACATTCTGTATCCCTCTGTCCACTCCCTGTATCCCTCTGTTCACACCCTGTATCCCTCCATCCACACCCTGTATCCCTCTGTCCACAGCCTGTAACCTTCTGTCCACATCCTGTATCACTCCGTCCACAACCTGCATCCCTCTGTCCACACCCTGTATCCCTCCATCCACACCCTGTATCCCTTTTTCCACACCCTGTATCCCTCTGTCCACACCCTGTATCCCTCGGTCCACACCCTGAATCACTCTATCCACACCATGCATCCCTCTGTCCACACCCTGTATCTCTCTGTCCACACCCTTCATCCCTCCATCCACACCCTGCATCCCTCCATCCACACCACGTATCCCTCTATCCACACCCTGTATCCCACTGTCCACACCCTTCATCCCTCCATCCACACCCTGCATCCCTTAGTCCACACTCTGTCTCCCTCTGTCCACACTCTGTATCCCTCTATCCACACGCTGTATCCCTTAGTCCACACTCTGTCTCCCTCTGTCCACACTCTGTATCCCTCTATCCACACGCTGTATCCCTCTGTCAATAGCCTGCATCCCTCTGTACACACCCTGCATCCCTCCATCCACACCCTGTATCCCTCTATCCTCAACCTGCATCCCTCTGTCCACACTCTGTATCCCACTGTCCACTCCCTGTATCCCTCTGTACACACCCTGTATCCCTCTATCCACACCCTGTATCCCTCTATCCACACCCTGTATACCTCTGTCCATACACTGCATTCCTCCGTCCACACCCTGTATCCCTCCATCCACACCCTGCATCCCTCTATAAACACCATGTATCCCTCCATCCACACCCTGCATCCCTCTATAAACACCATGTATCCCTCTGTCCACACCCTGTATCCCTCGGTCCACACCCTGTATCACTCTATCCACACCCTGCATCCCTCTGTCCACACCCAGTATCCCTCTGCCCACACCCTGCATCCCTCTATCCACACCCTGTATCGCTCCATCCACACTCTGTATCCCACTGTCCAAACCCTGTATTCCTCTGTCCACAGCCTGTATCCCTCTATCCACACCCTGTATCCCTTGATCCACACCCTGAATCCCTCTGTCCACACCCTGTATCCTTCTATCCACACCCTGTTTCCCTCTATCCACAGCCTGTATCGCTCTGTCCACACTCTGTATCCCCCTGTCCACACCCTGTATCCCTCTGTCCACACGCTGTATCCCTCTATACACACCCTGTATCCCTCTGTCCACACTCTGTCTCCCTCTGTCCACTCCCTGTATCCCTCTGTCAATGCCCGGCATCACTCCATCCACACCCTGTATCCCTCTATCCACACCCTGTATCCCTCTGTGCACACCCTTCATCCCTCCATCCACACCCTGCATCCCTCCATCCACACCCTGTATCCCTCTGTGCACACCCTTCATCCCTCCATCCACACCCTGCATCCCTTAGTCCACACTCTGTCTCCCTCTGTCCACACTCTGTATCCCTCTATCCACACGCTGTATCCCTCTGTCAATAGCCTGCATCCCTCTGTCCACACCCTGAATCCCTCTGTCCACACACTGTATCCCTCTATCCACACCCTGTATCCCTCGGTCCACACCCTGTATCCCTCTATCCACTGCCAGTATGCCTCTGTCCACACGCTGTATCGCTCTGTCCACACCCTGTATCCCTCCATCCACACCCTGTATCCCTCTATCCACACTCTGTACCCCTCTGTCCACACCCTGTATCCCTCTGTCCACACCCTGTATCCCTCTATCCACACCCTGTATCTCTCCATCCACACCCTGTATCCCTCTGTCCACACCCTGTATTCCTCTGTCCACAGCCTGTATCCCTCCATCCACACCCTGTATCCCTCTATAAACACCATGTATCCCTCTGTCCACACCCTGTATCCCTCGGTCCACACCCTGTATCACTATCCACACCCTGCATCCCTCTGTCCACACCCTGTATCCCTCTGCCCAAACCCTTCATCCCTCCATCCACACCCTGCATCGCTCCATCCACACCCCGTATCCCTCTGTCCACACCCTGTATCCCTCTATCCACACCCTGTATCCCTCTATCCACACCCTGTATCTCTCCATCCACACCCTGTATCCCTCTGTCCACACCCTGTATTCCTCTGTCCACAGCCTGTATCCCTCCATCCACACCCTGTATCCCTCTATAAACACCATGTATCCCTCTGTCCACACCCTGTATCCCTCGGTCCACACCCTGTATCACTATCCACACCCTGCATCCCTCTGTTCACACCCTGTATCCCTCTGCCCAAACCCTTCATCCCTCCATCCACACCCTGCATCGCTCCATCCACACCCCGTATCCCTCTGTCCACACCCTGTATCCCACTATCCACACCCTGTATCTCTCCATCCACACCCTGTATCCCTCTGTCCAAACACTGTATTCCTCTGTCCACAGCCTGTATCCCTCTATCCACACCCTGTATCCCTCTATCCACACCCTGAATCCCTCTGTCCACACCCTGTATCCTTCTATCCACACCCTGTTTCCCTCTATCCACAGCCTGTATCGCTCTGTCCACACTGTATCCCTCTGTCCACACCCTGTATCCCTCTGTCCACACGCTGTATACCTCTATACACACTCTGTCTCCCTCTGTCCACTCCCTGTATCCCTCTGTCAATGCCCAGCATCACTCCATCCACACCCTGTATCCCTCCATCCACACCCTGTATCCCTACATCCACACCCTGTATCCCTCTGTGCACACCCTTCATCCCTCCATCCACACCCTGCATCCCTCCATCCACACCCTGCATCCCTCCATCCACACACTGTATCCCTCACACCACACCCTGTATCCCTCTGTCCACATGCTGTATCCCTCTATACACACCCTGTATCCCTCTGTCCACACTCTGTCTCCCTCTGTCCACTCCTTGTATACCTCTGTTCACACCCTGTATCCCTCTGTCCACACCCTGTATCCCTCTGTCAATACCCTGCATCCCTCTGTCCACACCCTGAATCCCTCTGTCCACACCCTGTATCCCTCCATCCACACCCTGTATCCCTCGGTCCACACCCTGCATCCCTCTGTCCACACCCTGTATCCCTCTGTCCACACTCTGTCTCCCTCTGTCCACTCCCTGTACCCCTCTGTCCACACGCTGTATCGCTCTGTCCACACCCTGTATCCCTCGATCCACACCCTGTATCCCTCTATCCCCATCCTGCGTCCCGCTATCCACACCCTGCATCCCTCTATCCACACCCTGTATCCCTCTATCCACACTCTGTAACCTTCTGTCCACACCCTGTATCCCTCTGTCCACACCCTGTCTCCCTCTATCCACACCCTGTATCTCTCCATCCACACCCTGTATCGCTCTGTCCACACCCTGTATTCCTCTGTCCACAGCCTGTATCCCTCTATCCACACCCTGTATCCCTCTATCCACACCCTGAATCCCTCTGTCCACACCCTGTATCCCTCTATCCACACCCTGTATCCCTCTGTCCACATTCTGTATCCCTCTGTCCACTCCCTGTATCCCTCTATTCCCACCCTGTATCCCTCTATGCCCACCCTGTATCCCTCTGTCAATGCCCTGCATCCCTCCATCCACAACCTGTATCCCTATATCCACAACCTGTATCACTCTATCCACACCCTGTATCCCTCTGTGCACACCCTTCATCACTCCATCCACACCCAGCTTCCCTCCATCCACACCCTGCATCCCTCTGTCCACACCCTGTATCCCTCTATCCACAACCTGCATCCTTCTGTCCACACTCTGTATCCCTCTGTCCACTCCCTGCATCCCTCTGTACACACCCTGTATTCCTCGATCCATACCCTGTATCCCTCTGTCCATACCCTGCATCCCTCCGTCCACACCATGTATCTCTCCACCCACACCCTGTATCCCTCTATCCACACCCTGTATTCCTCTGTCCACACCCGGTATCCCTCGGTCCACACACTGTATCCCTCTATCCACACCCTGCATCCCTCTGTCCACACCCTGTATCCCTCTGTCCACACCCTTCATCCCTCCATCCACACTCTGTAACCCTCTGTCCACACCCTGTATCCCTCTATCCACACCCTGTATCTCTCCATCCACACCCTGTATCGCTCTGACCACACCCTGTATTCCTCTGTCCACAGCCTGTATCCCTGTATACACACCCTGTATCCCTCTATCCATGCCCTAAATCCCTCTGTCCACACCCTGTATCCCTCTATCCACACCCTGTATACCTCTATCCACAGCCTGTATCCCTCTATCCACACCCTGTATCTCTCCATCCACACCCTGTATCCCTCTGTCCAAACCCTGTATTCCTCTGTCCACAGCCTGTATCCCTCTATCCACACCCTGTATCCCTCTATCCACACCCTGAATCCCTCTGTCCACACCCTATATCCTTCTATCCACACCCTGTTTCCCTCTATCCACAGCCTGTATCGCTCTGTCCACACTGTATCCCTCTGTCCACACCCTGTATCCCTCTGTCCACACGCTGTATCCCTCTATACACACCCTGTATCCCTCTGTCCACACTCTGTCTCCCTCTGTCCACTCCCTGTATCCCTCTGTCAATGCCCAGCATCACTCCATCCACACCCTGTATCCCTCCATCCACACCCTGTATCCCTACATCCACACCCTGTATCCCTCTGTGCACACCCTTCATCCCTCCATTCACACCCTGCATCCCTCCATCCACACCCTGCATCCCTCCATCCACACACTGTATCCCTCTATCCACAACCTGCATCCCTCTGTCCACACTCTGTATCCCACTGTCCACTCCCTGTATCCCTCTGTACACACCCTGTATCCCTCTATCCACACCCTGTATACCTCTGTCCATACACTGCATTCCTCCGTCCACACCCTGTATCCCTCCATCCACACCCTGTATCCCTCTATAAACACCATTATCCCTCTGTCCACACCCTGTATCCCTCGGTCCACACCCTGTATCACTCTACCCACACCCTGCATCTCTCTGTCCACACCCAGTATCCCTCTGCCCACACCCTGCATCCCTCCATCCACACCCCGTATCCCTCTGTCCACACCCTGTATCCCTCTATCCACACCCTGTATCGCTCCATCCACACCCTGTATCCCACTGTCCAAACTCTGTATTCCTCTGTCCACAGCCTGTATCCCTCTATCCACACCCTGTATCCCTTGATCCACACCCTGAATCCCTCTGTCCACACCCTGTATCCTTCTATCCACACCCTGTTTCCCTCTATCCACACCCTGTATCCCTCTATCCACAACCTGCATCCCTCTGTCCACACTCTGTATCCCACTGTCCACTCCCTGTATCCCTCTGTACACACCCTGTATCCCTCTATCCACACCCTGTATACCTCTGTCCATACACTGCATTCCTCCGTCCACACCCTGTATCCCTCCATCCACACCCTGTATCCCTCTATAAACACCATTATCCCTCTGTCCACACCCTGTATCCCTCGGTCCACACCCTGTATCACTCTACCCACACCCTGCATCTCTCTGTCCACACCCAGTATCCCTCTGCCCACACCCTGCATCCCTCCATCCACACCCCGTATCCCTCTGTCCACACCCTGTATCCCTCTATCCACACCCTGTATCGCTCCATCCACACCCTGTATCCCACTGTCCAAACTCTGTATTCCTCTGTCCACAGCCTGTATCCCTCTATCCACACCCTGTATCCCTTGATCCACACCCTGAATCCCTCTGTCCACACCCTGTATCCTTCTATCCACACCCTGTTTCCCTCTATCCACAGCCTGTATCGCTCTGTCCACACCCTGTATCCCTCTGTCCACACGCTGTATCCCTCTATACACACCCTGTATCCCTCTGTCCACACTCTGTCTCCCTCTGTCCACTCCCTGTATCCCTCTGTCAATGCCCGGCATCACTCCATCCACACCCTGTATCCCTCTATCCACATCCTGTATCTCTCTGTGCACACCCTTCATCCCTCCATCCACACCCTGCATCCCTCCATCCACACCCTGCATCCCTCTGTGCACACCCTTCATCCCTCCATCCACACCCTGCATCCCTCTGTCCACACTCTGTCTCCCTCTGTCCACTCCCTGTATCCCTCTGTTCACACCCTGTATCCCTCTATCCACACCCTGTATCCCTCTGTCCACACTCTGCATCCCTCTGTCCACACCCTGAATCCCTCTGTCCACACCCTGTATCCCTCTATCCACACCCTGTATTCCTCTGTCCATACCCTGCATCCCTCCGTCCACACCCTGTATCCCTCCATCCACACCCTGTACCCCTCTGTCCACACTCTGTCTCACTCTGTCCACTCCCTGTATCCCTCTGTCAATGCCCAGCATCACCCCATCCACACCCTGTATCCCTCTATCCACACCCTGTATCCCTCTATCCACACCCTGTATCTCTCGGTCCACACCCTGTATCCCTCTGTCCACACCCTGTATCCCTCCATCCACACCCTGTATCCCTCCATCCACACCCTGTACCCCTCTGTCCACACTCTGTCTCATTCTGTCCACTCCCTGTATCCCTCTGTCAATGCCCAGCATCACCCCATCCACACCCTGTATCCCTCTATCCACACCCTGTATCCCTCTATCCACACCCTGTATCTCTCGGTCCACACCCTGTATCCCTCTGTCCACACCCTGTATCCCTCCATCCACACCCTGTATCTCTCGGTCCACACCCTGTATCCCTCTATGCACCCCCTATATCCCTCTATCCACTCCCTGTATGCCTCTGTCCACACCCTGTATCCCTCCGTCCACACCCTGTATACCTGTATCCACACCCTGTATCCCTCTATCCACACCCTGTATCCCTCTGTCCACACCCTGTATCCCTCGGTCCACACGCTGTATCCCTCTATCCACACCCTGCATCCCTCTGTCCACACCCTGTATCCCTTTGTTCACACCCTTCATCCCTCCATCCACACTCTGTAACCCTCTGTCCACACCCTGTATCCCTCTGTCCACACCCTGTATCCCTCTATCCACACCATGTATCTCTCCATCCACACCCTGTATCTCTCTGTCCACACCCTGTATTCCTCTGTCCACAGCCTGTATCCCTCTATCCACACCCTGTATCCCTCTATCCACACCCTAAATCCCTCTGTCCACACCCTGTATACCTCTATCCACACCCTGTATCCCTCTATCCACAGCCTGTATCGCTCTGTCCACACTCTGTATCTCTCTGTCCACTCCCTGTATCCCTCTATTCACCCCCTGTATCCCTCTATGCCCACCTTGTATCCCTCTGTCAATACCCTGCATCCCTCCATCCACACCCTGTGTCCCTCTATTCACGCCCTGTATCCCTCTATCCACACCCTGTATCCCTCTGCGCACACCCTTCATCCCTCCATCCACACCCTTCATCCCTCCATCCGCAGGCTGCATCCCTCCATCCACACCCTGTATCCCTCTGTCCACTCACTGTATCCCTCTGTCCACTCCCTGTATCCCTCTGTTCACACCCTGAATCCTTCTATCCACACGCTGTATCCCTCTGTCAATAGCCTGCATCCCTCTGTCCACACCCTGAATCCCTCTGTCCACACCCTGTATCCCTCTATCCACACCCTGTATCCCTCGGTCCACACCCTGTATCCCTCTATCCACTCCCTGTATCCCTCTGTCCACACGCTGTATCCCTCTGACAACACCCTGTATCCCTCTATCCACACTCTGTAACCCTCTGTCCACACCCTGTATCCCTCTGTCCACACCCTGTATCCCTCTGTCCACACCCTGTATCGCTCTGTCCACACCCTGTATTCCTCTGTCCACAGCCTGTATCCCTCTAACCACACCCTGTATCCCTCTATCCACACCCAGAATCCCTCGGTCCACACCCTGTATCTCTCGGTCTACACCCTGTATCCCTCTATCCACACCCTGTATCCCTCTGTCCACACGCTGTATCCCTCTGTCCACACCCTGTATCCCTCCATCCACACCCTGAATCCCTCTATCCACACCCTGTAACCCTCTATCCACACCCTGTATCCCTCCATCCACAACCTGCATCCCTCTGTACACACCCTGTATCCCTCTGTACACACCCTGTAACCCTCTATCCACACCCAGTATCCCTCTGTCCATACCCTGCATCCCTCCATACACACCCTGTATCCCTCCATCCACACCCTATATCCCTCTATCCACACCCTGTATCCCTCTGTCCACACCCTGTATCCCTCTGTCCACACCCTTCATCCCTCCATCCACACCCTGCATCCCTCCATCCACACCCTGTATCCCTCGGTCCACACCCTGTATCCCTCTATCCACACCCTGTATCCCTCTGTCTACACTCTGTATCTCTCTGTCCACTCCCTGTATCCCTCTATTCACACCCTGTATCCCTCTATGCCCACCCTGTATCCCTCTGTCAATACCCTGCATCCCTCCATCCACACCCTGTATCCCTCTATCCACACCCTGTATACCTCTATCCACACCCTGTATCCCTCTATCCACACCCTGTATCCCGCTGTCCACACCCTGTATCCCTCGATCCACACCCTGTATCCTTCTATCCCCATCCTGCGTCCCGCTATCCACACCCTGTATCCGTCGATCCACACCCTGTATCCCTCTGTCCATACCCTGCATCCCTCCGTCCACACCCTGTATACCTGTATCCACACCCTGTATCCCTCTATCCACACCCTGTATCCCTCTGTCCACACCCTGTATCCCTCGGTCCACACGCTGTATCCCTCTATCCACACCCTGCATCCCTCTGTCCACACCCTGTATCCCTTTGTTCACACCCTTCATCCCTCCATCCACACTCTGTAACCCTCTGTCCACACCCTGTATCCCTCTGTCCACACCCTGTATCCCTCTATCCACACCATTTATCTCTCCATCCACACCCTGTATCTCTCTGTCCACACCCTGTATTCCTCTGTCCACAGCCTGTATCCCTCTATCCACACCCTGTATCCCTCTATCCACACCCTAAATCCCTCTGTCCACACCCTGTATACCTCTATCCACACCCTGTATCCCTCTATCCACAGCCTGTATCGCTCTGTCCACACTCTGTATCTCTCTGTCCACTCCCTGTATCCCTCTATTCACCCCCTGTATCCCTCTATGCCCACCTTGTATCCCTCTGTCAATACCCTGCATCCCTCCATCCACACCCTGTGTCCCTCTATTCACGCCCTGTATCCCTCTATCCACACCCTGTATCCCTCTGTGCACACCCTTCATCCCTCCATCCACACCCTTCATCCCTCCATCCGCAGGCTGCATCCCTCCATCCACACCCTGTATCCCTCTGTCCACTCACTGTATCCCTCTGTCCACTCCCTGTATCCCTCTGTTCACACCCTGAATCCCTCTATCCACACGCTGTATCCCTCTGTCAATAGCCTGCATCCCTCTGTCCACACCCTGAATCCCTCTGTCCACACCCTGTATCCCTCTATCCACACCCTGTATCCCTCGGTCCACACCCTGTATCCCTCTATCCACTCCCTGTATCCCTCTGTCCACACGCTGTATCCCTCTGACCACACCCTGTATCCCTCTATCCACACTCTGTAACCCTCTGTCCACACCCTGTATCCCTCTGTCCACACCCTGTATCCCTCTGTCCACACCCTGTATCGCTCTGTCCACACCCTGTATTCCTCTGTCCACAGCCTGTATCCCTCTAACCACACCCTGTATCCCTCTATCCACACCCAGAATCCCTCGGTCCACACCCTGTATCTCTCGGTCTACACCCTGTATCCCTCTATCCACACCCTGTATCCCTCTGTCCACACGCTGTATCCCTCTGTCCACACCCTGTATCCCTCCATCCACACCCTGAATCCCTCTATCCACACCCTCTATCCCTCTATCCACACCCTGTATCCCTCCATCCACAACCTGCATCCCTCTGTACACACCCTGTATCCCTCTGTACACACCCTGTAACCCTCTATCCACACCCAGTATCCCTCTGTCCATACCCTGTATCCCTCCATCCACACCCTATATCCCTCTATCCACACCCTGTATCCCTCTGTCCACACCCTGTATCCCTCGGTCCACACCCTGTATCACTCTATCCACACCCAGCATCCCTCTGTCCACACCCTGTATCCCTCTGTCCACACCCTTCATCCCTCCATCCACACCCTGCATCCCTCCATCCACACCCTGTATCCCTCTGTCCACAACCTGTATCCCTCTATCCACACCCTGAATCCCTCTGTCCACACCCTGTATCCCTCCATCCACACGCTGTATCCCTCTATACACACCCTGTATCCCTCTGTCCACAATCTGTATCCCTCGGTCCACTCCCTGTATCCCTCTGTTCACACCCTGTATCCCTCTATCCACACGCTGTATCCCTCTGTCAATACCCTTCATCCCTCTGTCCACACCCTGAATCCCTCTGTCCACACCCTGTATCCCTCTATCCACACCCTGTATCTCTCGGTCTACACCCTGTATCCCTCTATCCACTCCCTGTATCCCTCTGTCCACACGCTGTATCCCTCTGTCCACACCCTGTATCCCTCCATCCACACCCTGCATCCCTCTATCCACACCCTGTATCCCTCTATCCACACCCTGTATCCCTCCATCCACAACCTGCATCCCTCTGTCCACACCCTGTATCCCTCTATCCACACCCTGTATCCCTCTATCCACACCCTGTATCCCTCTGTCCATACCCTGCATCCCTCCATACACACCCTGTATCCCTCCATCCACACCCTGTATCCCTCTATCCACACCCTGTATCCCTCTGTCCACACCCTGTATCCCTCTGTCCACACCCTGTATCACTCTATCCACTCCCTTAATCCCTCTATTCACACCCTGTACCCTCTATCCACACCCTGTATCCCTCTGTCCACACCCTGTATCCCTCTATCCACACCCTGTATCCCTCTATCCACAGCCTGTATCGCTCTGTCCACACTCTGTATCTCTCTGTCCACTCCCTGTATCCCTCTATTCACCCCCTGTATCCCTCTATGCCCACCTTGTATCCCTCTGTCAATACCCTGCATCCCTCCATCCACACCCTGTGTCCCTCTATTCACACCCTGTATACCTCTATCCACACCCTGTATCCCTCTATCCACACCCTGTATCCCTCCATCCACACCCTGTATCCCTCTGCCCACACCCTGTATCCATCTATCCACACCCTGTATCTCACCATCCACACCCTGTATCCCTCTATTCACACTCTGTAACCCTCTCCCCACACCCTGTATCCCTCGGTCCACACCCTGTATCCATCTATCTACACCCTGTATCTCTCCATCCACACCCTGTATCCCTCTATCCACACCCTGTATCCCTCTATCCACAGCCTGTATCGCTCCGTCCACACTCTGTATCCCTCGGTCCACTCCCTGTATCCCTCTGTTCACACCCTGTATCCCTCTATCCACACGCTGTATCCCTCTGTGAATACCCTGCATCCCTCTGTCCACACCCTGAATCCCTCTGTCCACACCCTGTATCCCTCTATCCACACCCTGTATCCCTCCATCCACACACTATATCTCTCGGTCCACACCCTGTATCCCTCTATCCACCCCCTGTATCCCTCTGTCCACACCCTTCATCCTTCAGTCCACACCCTGCATCCCTCCATCCACACCCTGTATCCCTCTATACACACTCTGTAACCCTCTGTCCACACACCGTATCCCTCTATCCACACCCTGCATCCCTCCTTCCACACCCTGTATCCCTCGGTCCACACCCTGTATCCCTCTATCCACACCCTGTATCCCTCTGTCCACACCCTTCATCCTTCCGTCCACACCCTGCATCCCTCCATCCACACCCTGTATCCCTCTATACACACTCTGTAACCCTCTGTCCACACACCGTATCCCTCTATCCACACCCTGCATCCCTCCTTCCACACCCTGTATCCCTCGGTCCACACCCTGTATCCCTCTATCCACACCCTGTATCCCTCTGTCTACACTCTGTATCTCTCTGTCCACTCCCTGTATCCCTCTATTCACACCCTGTATCCCTCTATGCCCACCCTGTATCCCTCTGTCAATACCCTGCATCCCTCCATCCACACCCTGTATCCCTCTATCCACACCCTGTATACCTCTATCCACACCCTGTATCCCTCTATCCACACCCTGTATCCCGCTGTCCACACCCTGTATCCCTCGATCCACACCCTGTATCCCTCTATCCCCATCCTGCGTCCCGCTATCCACACCCTGTATCCGTCGATCCACACCCTGTATCCCTCTGTCCACACCCTGCATCCCTCCGTCCACACCCTGTATACCTGTATCCACACCCTGTATCCCTCTATCCACACCCTGTATCCCTCTGTCCACACCCTGTATCCCTCGGTCCACACGCTGTATCCCTCTATCCACACCCTGCATCCCTCTGTCCACACCCTGTATCCCTTTGTTCACACCCTTCATCCCTCCATCCACACTCTGTAACCCTCTGTCCACACCCTGTATCCCTCTGTCCACACCCTGTATCCCTCTATCCACACCATGTATCTCTCCATCCACACCCTGTATCTCTCTGTCCACACCCTGTATTCCTCTGTCCACAGCCTGTATCCCTCTATCCACACCCTGTATCCCTCTATCCACACCCTGTATCCCTCTGTCCACACCCTGTATACCTCTATCCACACCCTGTATCCCTCTATCCACAGCCTGTATCGCTCTGTCCACACTCTGTATCTCTCTGTCCACTCCCTGTATCCCTCTATTCACCCCCTGTATCCCTCTATGCCCACCTTGTATCCCTCTGTCAATACCCTGCATCCCTCCATCCACACCCTGTGTCCCTCTATTCACGCCCTGTATCCCTCTATCCACACCCTGTATCCCTCTGTGCACACCCTTCATCCCTCCATCCACACCCTTCATCCCTCCATCCGCAGGCTGCATCCCTCCATCCACACCCTGTATCCCTCTGTCCACTCACTGTATCTCTCTGTCCACTCCCTGTATCCCTCTGTTCACACCCTGAATCCCTCTATCCACACGCTGTATCCCTCTGTCAATAGCCTGCATCCCTCTGTCCACACCCTGAATCCCTCTGTCCACACCCTGTATCCCTCTATCCACACCCTGTATCCCTCGGTCCACACCCTGTATCCCTCTATCCACTCCCTGTATCCCTCTGTCCACACGCTGTATCCCTCTGACCACACCCTGTATCCCTCTATCCACACTCTGTATCCCTCTGTCCACACCCTGTATCCCTCTGTCCACACCCTGTATCCCTCTGTCCACACCCTGTATCGCTCTGTCCACACCCTGTATTCCTCTGTCCACAGCCTGTATCCCTCTAACCACACCCTGTATCCCTCTATCCACACCCAGAATCCCTCTGTCCACACCCTGTATCTCTCGGTCTACACCCTGTATCCCTCTATCCACACCCTGTATCCCTCTGTCCACACGCTGTATCCCTCTGTCCACACCCTGTATCCCTCCATCCACACCCTGAATCCCTCTATCCACACCCTGTATCCCTCTATCCACACCCTGTATCCCTCCATCCACAACCTGCATCCCTCTGTACACACCCTGTATCCCTCTGTACACACCCTGTAACCCTCTATCCACACCCAGTATCCCTCTGTCCATACCCTGCATCCCTCCATACACACCCTGTATCCCTCCATCCACACCCTATATCCCTCTATCCACACCCTGTATCCCTCTGTCCACACCCTGTATCCCTCGGTCCACACCCTGTATCACTCTATCCACACCCAGCATCCCTCTGTCCACACCCTGTATCCCTCTGTCCACACCCTTCATCCCTCCATCCACACCCTGCATCCCTCCATCCACACCCTGTATCCCTCTGTCCACAACCTGTATCCCTCTATCCACAGCCTGAATCCCTCTGTCCACACCCTGTATCCCTCCATCCACACGCTGTATCCCTCTATACACACCCTGTATCCCTCTGTCCACAATCTGTATCCCTCGGTCCACTCCCTGTATCCCTCTGTTCACACCCTGTATCCCTCTATCCACACGCTGTATCCCTCTGTCAATACCCTTCATCCCTCTGTCCACACCCTGAATCCCTCTGTCCACACCCTGTATCCCTCTATCCACACCCTGTATCTCTCGGTCTACACCCTGTATCCCTCTATCCACTCCCTGTATCCCTCTGTCCACACGCTGTAACCCTCTGTCCACACCCGGTATCCCTCCATCCACACCCTGTATCCCTCTATCCACACCATGTATCTCTCCATCCACACCCTGTATCTCTCTGTCCACACCCTGTATTCCTCTGTCCACAGCCTGTATCCCTCTATCCACACCCTGTATCCCTCTATCCACACCCTAAATCCCTCTGTCCACACCCTGTATACCTCTATCCACACCCTGTATCCCTCTATCCACAGCCTGTATCGCTCTGTCCACACTCTGTATCTCTCTGACCACTCCCTGTATCCCTCTATTCACCCCCTGTATCCCTCTATGCCCACGTTGTATCCCTCTGTCAATACCCTGCATCCCTCCATCCACACCCTGTGTCCCTCTATTCACGCCCTGTATCCCTCTATCCACACGCTGTATCCCTCTGTCAATACCCTTCATCCCTCTGTCCACACCCTGAATCCCTCTGTCCACACCCTGTATCCCTCTATCCACACCCTGTATCTCTCGGTCTACACCCTGTATCCCTCTATCCACTCCCTGTATCCCTCTGTCCACACGCTGTATCCCTCTGTCCACACCCGGTATCCCTCCATCCACACCCTGCATCCCTCTATCCACACCCTGTATCCCTCTATCCACACCCTGTATCCCTCCATCCACACCCTGCATCCCTCTGTCCACACCCTGTATCCCTCTGTACATACCCTGTATCCCTCTATCCACACCCTGTATCCCTCTGTCCATACCCTGCATCCCTCCATACACACCCTGTATCCCTCCATCCACACCCTGTATCCCTCTATCCACACCCTGTATCCCTCTGTCCACGCCCTGTATCCCTCGGTCCACACCCTGTGTCACTCTATCCACTCCCTTAATCCCTCTATTCACACCCTGTACCCTCTATCCACACCCTGAATCCCTCTGTCCACACCCTGTATCCCTCTATCCACACCCTGTATCCCTCTATCCACAGCCTGTATCGCTCTGTCCACACTCTGTATCTCTCTGTCCACTCCCTGTATCCCTCTATTCACCCCCTGTATCCCTCTATGCCCACCTTGTATCCCTCTGTCAATACCCTGCATCCCTCCATCCACACCCTGTGTCCCTCTATTCACACCCTGTATACCTCTATCCACACCCTGTATCCCTCTATCCACACCCTGTATCCCTCCATCCACACCCTGTATCCCTCTGCCCACACCCTGTATCCATCTATCCACACCCTGTATCTCACCATCCACACCCTGTATCCCTCTATTCACACTCTGTAACCCTCTCCCCACACCCTGTATCCCTCGGTCCACACCCTGTATCCATCTATCCACACCCTGTATCTCTCCATCCACACCCTGTATCCCTCTATCCACACCCTGTATCCCTCTATCCACAGCCTGTATCGCTCCGTCCACACTCTGTATCCCTCGGTCCACTCCCTGTATCCCTCTGTTCACACCCTGTATCCCTCTATCCACACGCTGTATCCCTCTGTGAATACCCTGCATCCCTCTGTCCACACCCTGAATCCCTCTGTCCACACCCTGTATCCCTCTATCCACACCCTGTATCCCTCCATCCACACACTATATCTCTCGGTCCACACCCTGTATCCCTCTATCCACCCCCTGTATCCCTCTGTCCACACCCTTCATCCTTCCGTCCACACCCTGCATCCCTCCATCCACACCCTGTATCCCTCTATACACACTCTGTAACCCTCTGTCCACACACCGTATCCCTCTATCCACACCCTGCATCCCTCCTTCCACACCCTGTATCCCTCGGTCCACACCCTGTATCCCTCTATCCACACCCTGTATCCCTCTGTCCACACCCTTCATCCTTCCGTCCACACCCTGCATCCCTCCATCCACACCCTGTATCCCTCTATACACACTCTGTAACCCTCTGTCCACACACCGTATCCCTCTATCCACACCCTGCATCCCTCCTTCCACACCCTGTATCCCTCGGTCCACACCCTGTATCCCTCTATCCACACCCTGTATCCCTCTGTCCACACTCTGTATCTCTCTGTCCACTCCCTGTATCCCTCTATTCACACCCTGTATCCCTCTCTGCCCACCCTGTATCCCTCTGTCAATACCCTGCATCCCTCCATCCACACCCTGTATCCCTCTATCCACACCCTGTATACCTCTATCCACACCCTGTATCCCTCTATCCACACCCTGTATCCCGCTGTCCACACCCTGTATCCCTCGATCCACACCCTGTATCCCTCTATCCCCATCCTGCGTCCCGCTATCCACACCCTGTATCCGTCGATCCACACCCTGTATCCCTCTGTCCATACCCTGCATCCCTCCGTCCACACCCTGTATACCTGTATCCACACCCTGTATCCCTCTATCCACACCCTGTATCCCTCTGTCCACACCCTGTATCCCTCGGTCCACACGCTGTATCCCTCCATCCACACCCTGCATCCCTCTGTCCACACCCTGTATCCCTTTGTTCACACCCTTCATCCCTCCATCCACACTCTGTAACCCTCTGTCCACACCCTGTATCCCTCTGTCCACACCCTGTATCCCTCTATCCACACCATGTATCTCTCCATCCACACCCTGTATCTCTCTGTCCACACCCTGTATTCCTCTGTCCACAGCCTGTATCCCTCTATCCACACCCTGTATCCCTCTATCCACACCCTAAATCCCTCTGTCCACACCCTGTATACCTCTATCCACACCCTGTATCCCTCTATCCACAGCCTGTATCGCTCTGTCCACACTCTGTATCTCTCTGTCCACTCCCTGTATCCCTCTATTCACCCCCTGTATCCCTCTATGCCCACCTTGTATCCCTCTGTCAATACCCTGCATCCCTCCATCCACACCCTGTGTCCCTCTATTCACGCCCTGTATCCCTCTATCCACACCCTGTATCCCTCTGTGCACACCCTTCATCCCTCCATCCACACCCTTCATCCCTCCATCCGCAGGCTGCATCCCTCCATCCACACCCTGTATCCCTCTGTCCACTCACTGTATCCCTCTGTCCACTCCCTGTATCCCTCTGTTCACACCCTGAATCCCTCTATCCACACGCTGTATCCCTCTGTCAATAGCCTGCATCCCTCTGTCCACACCCTGAATCCCTCTGTCCACACCCTGTATCCCTCTATCCACTCCCTGTATCCCTCTGTCCACACGCTGTATCCCTCTGACCACACCCTGTATCCCTCTATCCACACTCTGTAACCCTCTGTCCACACCCTGTATCCCTCTGTCCACACCCTGTATCCCTCTGTCCACACCCTGTATCGCTCTGTCCACACCCTGTATTCCTCTGTCCACAGCCTGTATCCCTCTAACCACACCCTGTATCCCTCTATCCACACCCAGAATCCCTCGGTCCACACCCTGTATCTCTCGGTCTACACCCTGTATCCCTCTATCCACACCCTGTATCCCTCTGTCCACACGCTGTATCCCTCTGTCCACACCCTGTATCCCTCCATCCACACCCTGAATCCCTCTATCCACACCCTGTATCCCTCTATCCACACCCTGTATCCCTCCATCCACAACCTGCATCCCTCTGTACACACCCTGTATCCCTCTGTACACACCCTGTAACCCTCTATCCACACCCAGTATCCCTCTGTCCATACCCTGCATCCCTCCATACACACCCTGTATCCCTCCATCCACACCCTGTATCCCTCTATCCACACCCTGTATCCCTCTGTCCACACCCTGTATCCCTCGGTCCACACCCTGTATCACTCTATCCACACCCAGCATCCCTCTGTCCACACCCTGTATCCCTCTGTCCACACCCTTCATCCCTCCATCCACACCCTGCATCCCTCCATCCACACCCTGTATCCCTCTGTCCACAACCTGTATCCCTCTATCCACAGCCTGAATCCCTCTGTCCACACCCTGTATCCCTCCATCCACACGCTGTATCCCTCTATACACACCCTGTATCCCTCTGTCCACAATCTGTATCCCTCGGTCCACTCCCTGTATCCCTCTGTTCACACCCTGTATCCCTATATCCACACGCTGTATCCCTCTGTCAATACCCTTCATCCCTCTGTCCACACCCTGAATCCCTCTGTCCACACCCTGTATCCCTCTATCCACACCCTGTATCTCTCGGTCTACACCCTGTATCCCTCTATCCACTCCCTGTATCCCTCTGTCCACACCCTGTATCCCTCTGTCCACACCCGGTATCCCTCCATCCACACCCTGCATCCCTCTATCCACACCCTGTATCCCTCTATCCACACCCTGTATCCCTCCATCCACAACCTGCATCCCTCTGTCCACACCCTGTATCCCTCTGTACATACCCTGTATCCCTCTATCCACACCCTGTATCCCTCTGTCCATACCCTGCATCCCTCCATACACACCCTGTATCCCTCCATCCACACCCTGTATCCCTCTATCCACACCCTGTATCCCTCTGTCCACGCCCTGTATCCCTCGGTCCACACCCTGTGTCCCTCTATCCACTCCCTTAATCCCTCTATTCACACCCTGTACCCTCTATCCACACCCTGAATCCCTCTGTCCACACCCTGTATCCCTCTATCCACACCCTGTATCCCTCTATCCACAGCCTGTATCGCTCTGTCCACACTCTGTATCTCTCTGTCCACTCCCTGTATCCCTCTATTCACCCCCTGTATCCCTCTATGCCCACCTTGTATCCCTCTGTCAATACCCTGCATCCCTCCATCCACACCCTGTGTCCCTCTATTCACACCCTGTATACCTCTATCCACACCCTGTATCCCTCTATCCACACCCTGTATCCCTCCATCCACACCCTGTATCCCTCTGCCCACACCCTGTATCCATCTATCCGCACCCTGTATCTCACCATCCACACCCTGTATCCCTCTATTCACACTCTGTAACCCTCTCCGCACACCCTGTATCCCTCGGTCCACACCCTGTATCCATCTATCTACACTCTGTATCTCTCCATCCACACCCTGTATCCCTCTATCCACACCCTGTATCCCTCTATCCACAGCCTGTATCGCTCTGTCCACACTCTGTATCCCTCGGTCCACTCCCTGTATCCCTCTGTTCACACCCTGTATCCCTCTATCCACACGCTGTATCCCTCTGTGAATACCCTGCATCCCTCTGTCCACACCCTGAATCCCTCTGTCCACACCCTGTATCCCTCTATCCACACCCTGTATCCCTCCATCCACACACTATATCTCTCGGTCCACACCCTGTATCCCTCTATCCACCCCCTGTATCCCTCTGTCCACACGCTGTATCCCTCTGTCCACACCCTGTATCCCTCCATCCACACCCTGAATCCCTCTATCCACACCCTGTATCCCTCTATCCACACCCTGTATCCCTCCATCCACACCCTGTATCCCTCTGCCCACACCCTGTATCCCTCTGTCCACACCCTGTATCCCTCTATCCACAGCCTGTATCCCTCTATTCACACTCTGTAACCCTCTCCCCACACCCTGTGTCCCTCGGTCCACACCCTGTATCCCTCTATCCACACGCTGTATCCCTCTATCCACAGCCTGTATCGCTCTGTCCACACTCTGTATCCCTCGGTCCACTCCCTGTATCCCTCTGTTCACACCCTGTATCCCTCTATCCACACGCTGTATCCCTCTATACACACCCTGTATCCCTCTGTCCACAATCTGTATCCCTCGGTCCACTCCCTGTATCCCTCTGTTCACACCCTGTATCCCTCTATCCACACGCTGTATCCCTCCATCCACACCCTGTATCTCTCGGTCCACACCCTGTATCCCTCTATCCAACCCCTGTATCCCTCTGTCCACACCCTGTATCCCTCTGTCCACACCCTGTATCCCTCCATCCACACCCTGTATCCCTCTATCCACACCCTGTATCCCTCTATCCACACCCTGTATCCCTCCATCCACAACCTGCATCCCTCTGTCCACACCCTGTATCCATCTGTACACACCCTGTATCCCTCTATCCACACCCTGTATCCCTCTGTCCATACCCTGCACCCTCCATACACACCCTGTATCCCTCCATCCACACCCTGTATCCCTCTATCCACACCCTGTATCCCTCAGTCCACACCCTGTATCCCTCGGTCCACACCCTGTATCACTCTATCCACACCCTGCATCCCTCTGTCCACACCCTGTATCCCTCTATCCACACCCTGTATCCCTCTGTCCATACCCTGCACCCTCCATACACACCCTGTATCCCTCCATCCACACCCTGTATCCCTCTATCCACACCCTGTATCCCTCTGTCCACACCCTGTATACCTCGGTCCACACCCTGTATCACTCTATCCACACCCTGCATCCCTCCATCCACACCCCGTATCCCTCTGTCCACACCCTTCATCCCTCCATCCACACCCTACATCCCTCCATCCACACCCCGTATCCCTCTGTCCACACCCTTCATCCCTCCATCCACACCCTACATCCCTCCATTCACACCCCGTATCCCTCTGTCCACACCCTGTATCCCTTTGTGCACACCCTTCATTCCTCCATCCACACCCTGCATCCCTCCATCCACACCCTGTATCCCTCTGTCCACACCCTGAATCCCTCTATACACACCCTGTATCCCTCCATCCACACGCTGTATCACTCTCACAATACCCTGCATCCCTCTGTCCACACCCTGAATCCCTCTGTCCACACCCTGTATCCCGCTATCCACACCCTGTACCTCTCGGTCCACACCCTGTATCCCTCTATCCACCCCCTGTATCCCTCTGTCCACACGCTGTATCCCTCTGTCCACACCCTGTATCCCTCCATCCACACCCTGTATCCCTCTATCCACACCCTGTATCCCTCCATCCACACACTGTATCCCTCTGTCCACACCCTGTATCCCTCTATCCACAGCCTGTATCCCTCTATTCACACTCTGTAACCCTCTGCCCAACCCTGTATCCCTCGGTCCACACCCTGTATCCATCTATCCACACCCTGTATCTCTCCATCCACACCCTGTATCCCTCTGTCCACACCCTGTATTCCTCTGCCCACAGCCTGTATCCCTCTATCCACAGCCTGTATCCCTCTATTCACACGCTGTAACCCTCTGTCCACACCCTGTATCCCTCGGTCCACACCCTGTATCCATCTAACAACACCCTGTATCTCTCCATCCACACCCTGTATCCCTCTGTCCACACCCTGTATTCCTCTGCCCACAGCCTGTATCCCTCTATCCACAGCCTGTATCCCTATATTCACACTCTGTAACCCTCTGCCCACACTCTGTATCCCTCTGTCCACGCCCTGTATCCCTCTGTCCACATGCTGTATCCCTCTGTCCACACCCTGTATCCCTCGGTCCACACCCTGTATCCATCTATCCACACCCTGTATCTCTCCATCCACACGCTGTATCCATCTACCCACACCCTGTATTCCTCTGTCAATACCCTGCATCCCTCTGTCCACACCCTGAATCCCTCTGTCCACACCCTGTATCCCTCGGTCCACACCCTGTATCCCTCTATCCACACCCTGTATCCCTCTGTCCACACGCTGTATCCCTCTATCCACACCCTGTATCCCTCTGTGCACACCCTGTATCCCTCTATCCACACCCTGTATCCCTCTGTCCACACCCTTCATCCCTCCGTCCACACCCTGCATCCCTCCATCCACACCCCGTATCCCTCTATACACACTCTGTAACCCTCTGTCCACACCCCGTATCCCTCTATCCACACCTTGCATCCCTCCTTCCACACCCTGTATCCCTCGGTCCACACCCGGTATCCCTCTATCCACACCCCGTATCCCTCTGTCTACACTCTGTATCTCTCTGTCCACTCCCTGTATCCCTCTATTCACACCCTGTATCCCTCTATGCCCACCCTGTATCCCTCTGTCAATACCCTGCATCCCTCCATCCACACCCTGTATCCCTCTATCCACACCCTGTATCCCTCTGTCCACACCCTTCATCCTTCCGTCCACACCCTGCATCCCTCCATCCACACCCTGTATCCCTCTATACACACTCTGTAACCCTCTGTCCACACACCGTATCCCTCCATCCACACCCTGCATCCCTCCTTCCACACCCTGTATCCCTCGGTCCACACCCTGTATCCCTCTATCCACACCCTGTATCCCTCTGTCTACACTCTGTATCTCTCTGTCCACTCCCTGTATCCCTCTATTCACACCCTGTATCCCTCTATGCCCACCCTGTATCCCTCTGTCAATACCCTGCATCCCTCCATCCACACCCTGTATCCCTCTATCCACACCCTGTATACCTCTATCCACACCCTGTATCCCTCTATCCACACCCTGTATCCCGCTGTCCACACCCTGTATCCCTCGATCCACACCCTGTATCCCTCTATCCCCATCCTGCGTCCCGCTATCCACACCCTGTATCCGTCGATCCACACCCTGTATCCCTCTGTCCATACCCTGCATCCCTCCGTCCACACCCTGTATACCTGTATCCACACCCTGTATCCCTCTATCCACACCCTGTATCCCTCTGTCCACACCCTGTATCCCTCGGTCCACACGCTGTATCCCTCTATCCACACCCTGCATCCCTCTGTCCACACCCTGTATCCCTTTGTTCACACCCTTCATCCCTCCATCCACACTCTGTATCCCTCTGTCCACACCCTGTATCCCTCTGTCCACACCCTGTATCCCTCTATCCACACCATGTATCTCTCCATCCACACCCTGTATCTCTCTGTCCACACCCTGTATTCCTCTGTCCACAGCCTGTATCCCTCTATCCACACCCTGTATCCCTCTATCCACACCCTAAATCCCTCTGTCCACACCCTGTATACCTCTATCCACACCCTGTATCCCTCTATCCACAGCCTGTATCGCTCTGTCCACACTCTGTATCTCTCTGTCCACTCCCTGTATCCCTCTATTCACCCCCTGTATCCCTCTATGCCCACCTTGTATCCCTCTGTCAATACCCTGCATCCCTCCATCCACACCCTGTGTCCCTCTATTCACGCCCTGTATCCCTCTATCCACACGCTGTATCCCTCTGTCAATACCCTTCATCCCTCTGTCCACACCCTGAATCCCTCTGTCCACACCCTGTATCCCTCTATCCACACCCTGTATCTCTCGGTCTACACCCTGTATCCCTCTATCCACACCCTGTATCCCTCTGTTCACACGCTGTATCCCTCTGTCCACACCCGGTATCCCTCCATCCACACCCTGCATCCCTCTATCCACACCCTGTATCCCTCTATCCACACCCTGTATCCCTCCATCCACAACCTGCATCCCTCTGTCCACACCCTGTATCCCTCTGTACATACCCTGTATCCCTCTATCCACACCCTGTATCCCTCTGTCCATACCCTGCATCCCTCCATACACACCCTGTATCCCTCCATCCACACCCTGTATCCCTCTATCCACACCCTGTATCCCTCTGTCCACGCCCTGTATCCCTCGGTCCACACCCTGTGTCACTCTATCCACTCCCTTAATCCCTCTATTCACACCCTGTACCCTCTATCCACACCCTGAATCCCTCTGTCCACACCCTGTATCCCTCTATCCACACCCTGTATCCCTCTATCCACAGCCTGTATCGCTCTGTCCACACTCTGTATCTCTCTGTCCACTCCCTGTATCCCTCTATTCACCCCCTGTATCCCTCTATGCCCACCTTGTATCCCTCTGTCAATACCCTGCATCCCTCCATCCACACCCTGTGTCCCTCTATTCACGCCCTGTATCCCTCTATCCACACGCTGTATCCCTCTGTCAATACCCTTCATCCCTCTGTCCACACCCTGAATCCCTCTGTCCACACCCTGTATCCCTCTATCCACACCCTGTATCTCTCGGTCTACACCCTGTATCCCTCTATCCACTCCCTGTATCCCTCTGTTCACACGCTGTATCCCTCTGTCCACACCCGGTATCCCTCCATCCACACCCTGCATCCCTCTATCCACACCCTGTATCCCTCTATCCACACCCTGTATCCCTCCATCCACAACCTGCATCCCTCTGTCCACACCCTGTATCCCTCTGTACATACCCTGTATCCCTCTATCCACACCCTGTATCCCTCTGTCCATACCCTGCATCCCTCCATACACACCCTGTATCCCTCCATCCACACCCTGTATCCCTCTATCCACACCCTGTATCCCTCCATCCACACCCTGTATCCCTCTGCCCACACCCTGTATCCATCTATCCGCACCCTGTATCTCACCATCCACACCCTGTATCCCTCTATTCACACTCTGTAACCCTCTCCGCACACCCTGTATCCCTCGGTCCACACCCTGTATCCATCTATCTACACTCTGTATCTCTCCATCCACACCCTGTATCCCTCTATCCACACCCTGTATCCCTCTATCCACAGCCTGTATCGCTCTGTCCACACTCTGTATCCCTCGGTCCACTCCCTGTATCCCTCTGTTCACACCCTGTATCCCTCTATCCACACGCTGTATCCCTCTGTGAATACCCTGCATCCCTCTGTCCACACCCTGAATCCCTCTGTCCACACCCTGTATCCCTCTATCCACACCCTGTATCCCTCCATCCACACACTATATCTCTCGGTCCACACCCTGTATCCCTCTATCCACCCCCTGTATCCCTCTGTCCACACGCTGTATCCCTCTGTCCACACCCTGTATCCCTCCATCCACACCCTGAATCCCTCTATCCACACCCTGTATCCCTCTATCCACACCCTGTATCCCTCCATCCACACCCTGTATCCCTCTATCCACACCCTGTATCCCTCTGTCCACACCCTGTATCCCTCTATCCACACCCTGTATCCCTCTATTCACACTCTGTAACCCTCTCCCCACACCCTGTGTCCCTCGGTCCACACCCTGTATCCATCTATCCACACCCTGTATCTCTCCATCCACACCCTGTATCCCTCTATCCACACGCTGTATCCCTCTATCCACAGCCTGTATCGCTCTGTCCACACTCTGTATCCCTCGGTCCACTCCCTGTATCCCTCTGTTCACACCCTGTATCCCTCTATCCACACGCTGTATCCCTCTATCCACACCCTGTATCCCTCTGTCCACACCCTTCATCCTTCCGTCCACACCCTGCATCCCTCCATCCACACCCTGTATCCCTCTATACACACTCTGTAACCCTCTGTCCACACACCGTATCCCTCTATCCACACCCTGCATCCCTCCTTCCACACCCTGTATCCCTCGGTCCACACCCTGTATCCCTCTATCCACACCCTGTATCCCTCTGTCTACACTCTGTATCTCTCTGTCCACTCCCTGTATCCCTCTATTCACACCCTGTATCCCTCTATGCCCACCCTGTATCCCTCTGTCAATACCCTGCATCCCTCCATCCACACCCTGTATCCCTCTATCCACACCCTGTATACCTCTATCCACACCCTGTATCCCTCTATCCACACCCTGTATCCCGCTGTCCACACCCTGTATCCCTCGATCCACACCCTGTATCCCTCTATCCCCATCCTGCGTCCCGCTATCCACACCCTGTATCCGTCGATCCACACCCTGTATCCCTCTGTCCATACCCTGCATCCCTCCGTCCACACCCTGTATACCTGTATCCACACCCTGTATCCCTCTATCCACACCCTGTATCCCTCTGTCCACACCCTGTATCCCTCGGTCCACACGCTGTATCCCTCTATCCACACCCTGCATCCCTCTGTCCACACCCTGTATCCCTTTGTTCACACCCTTCATCCCTCCATCCACACTCTGTATCCCTCTGTCCACACCCTGTATCCCTCTGTCCACACCCTGTATCCCTCTATCCACACCATGTATCTCTCCATCCACACCCTGTATCTCTCTGTCCACACCCTGTATTCCTCTGTCCACAGCCTGTATCCCTCTATCCACACCCTGTATCCCTCTATCCACACCCTGAATCCCTCTGTCCACACCCTGTATACCTCTATCCACACCCTGTATCCCTCTATCCACAGCCTGTATCGCTCTGTCCACACTCTGTATCTCTCTGTCCACTCCCTGTATCCCTCTATTCACCCCCTGTATCCCTCTATGCCCACCTTGTATCCCTCTGTCAATACCCTGCATCCCTCCATCCACACCCTGTGTCCCTCTATTCACGCCCTGTATCCCTCTATCCACACGCTGTATCCCTCTGTCAATACCCTTCATCCCTCTGTCCACACCCTGAATCCCTCTGTCCACACCCTGTATCCCTCTATCCACACCCTGTATCTCTCGGTCTACACCCTGTATCCCTCTATCCACTCCCTGTATCCCTCTGTTCACACGCTGTATCCCTCTATCCACACCCGGTATCCCTCCATCCACACCCTGCATCCCTCTATCCACACCCTGTATCCCTCTATCCACACCCTGTATCCCTCCATCCACACCCTGCATCCCTCTGTCCACACCCTGTATCCCTCTGTACATACCCTGTATCCCTCTATCCACACCCTGTATCCCTCTGTCCATACCCTGCATCCCTCCATACACACCCTGTATCCCTCCATCCACACCCTGTATCCCTCTATCCACACCCTGTATCCCTCTGTCCACGCCCTGTATCCCTCGGTCCACACCCTGTGTCACTCTATCCACTCCCTTAATCCCTCTATTCACACCCTGTACCCTCTATCCACACCCTGTATCCCTCTGTCCACACCCTGTATCCCTCTATCCACACCCTGTATCCCTCTATCCACAGCCTGTATCGCTCTGTCCACACTCTGTATCTCTCTGTCCACTCCCTGTATCCCTCTATTCACCCCCTGTATCCCTCTATGCCCACCTTGTATCCCTCTGTCAATACCCTGCATCCCTCCATCCACACCCTGTGTCCCTCTATTCACGCCCTGTATCCCTCTATCCACACGCTGTATCCCTCTGTCAATACCCTTCATCCCTCTGTCCACACCCTGAATCCCTCTGTCCACACCCTGTATCCCTCTATCCACACCCTGTATCTCTCGGTCCACACCCTGTATCCCTCTCTCCACTCCCTGTATCCCTCTGTTCACACGCTGTATCCCTCTGTCCACACCCGGTATCCCTCCATCCACACCCTGCATCCCTCTATCCACACCCTGTATCCCTCTATCCACACCCTGTATCCCTCCATCCACAACCTGTATCCCTCTGTCCACACCCTGTATCCCTCTGTACATACCCTGTATCCCTCTATCCACACCCTGTATCCCTCTGTCCATACCCTGCATCCCTCCATACACACCCTGTATCCCTCCATCCACACCCTGTATCCCTCTATCCACACCCTGTATCCCTCCATCCACACCCTGTATCCCTCTGCCCACACCCTGTATCCATCTATCCGCACCCTGTATCTCACCATCCACACCCTGTATCCCTCTATTCACACTCTGTAACCCTCTCCGCACACCCTGTATCCCTCGGTCCACACCCTGTATCCATCTATCTACACTCTGTATCTCTCCATCCACACCCTGTATCCCTCTATCCACACCCTGTATCCCTCTATCCACAGCCTGTATCGCTCTGTCCACACTCTGTATCCCTCGGTCCACTCCCTGTATCCCTCTGTTCACACCCTGTATCCCTCTATCCACACGCTGTATCCCTCTGTGAATACCCTGCATCCCTCTGTCCACACCCTGAATCCCTCTGTCCACACCCTGTATCCCTCTATCCACACCCTGTATCCCTCCATCCACACACTATATCTCTCGGTCCACACCCTGTATCCCTCTATCCACCCCCTGTATCCCTCTGTCCACACGCTGTATCCCTCTGTCCACACCCTGTATCCCTCCATCCACACCCTGAATCCCTCTATCCACACCCTGTATCCCTCTATCCACACCCTGTATCCCTCCATCCACACCCTGTATCCCTCTATCCACACCCTGTATCCCTCTGTCCACACCCTGTATCCCTCTATCCACAGCCTGTATCCCTCTATTCACACTCTGTAACCCTCTCCCCACACCCTGTGTCCCTCGGTCCACACCCTGTATCCATCTATCCACACCCTGTATCTCTCCATCCACACCCTGTATCCCTCTATCCACACGCTGTATCCCTCTATCCACAGCCTGTATCGCTCTGTCCACACTCTGTATCCCTCGGTCCACTCCCTGTATCCCTCTGTTCACACCCTGTATCCCTCTATCCACACGCTGTATCCCTCTATACACACCCTGTATCCCTCTGTCCACAATCTGTATCCCTCGGTCCACTCCCTGTATCCCTCTGTTCACACCCTGTATCCCTCTATCCACACGCTGTATCCCTCCATCCACACCCTGTATCTCTCGGTCCACACCCTGTATCCCTCTATCCAACCCCTGTATCCCTCTGTCCACACCCTGTATCCCTCTGTCCACACCCTGTATCCCTCCATCCACACCCTGTATCCCTCTATCCACACCCTGTATCCCTCTATCCACACCCTGTATCCCTCCATCCACAACCTGCATCCCTCTGTCCACACCCTGTATCCATCTGTACACACCCTGTATCCCTCTATCCACACCCTGTATCCCTCTGTCCATACCCTGCACCCTCCATACAGACCCTGTATCCCTCCATCCACACCCTGTATCCCTCTATCCACACCCTGTATCCCTCAGTCCACACCCTGTATCCCTCGGTCCACACCCTGTATCACTCTATCCACACCCTGCATCCCTCTGTCCACACCCTGTATCCCTCTATCCACACCCTGTATCCCTCTGTCCATACCCTGCACCCTCCATACACACCCTGTATCCCTCCATCCACACCCTGTATCCCTCTATCCACACCCTGTATCCCTCTGTCCACACCCTGTATACCTCGGTCCACACCCTGTATCACTCTATCCAAACCCTGCATCCCTCCATCCACACCCCGTATCCCTCTGTCCACACCCTTCATCCCTCCATCCACACCCTACATCCCTCCATCCACACCCCGTATCCCTCTGTCCACACCCTTCATCCCTCCATCCACACCCTACATCCCTCCATCCACACCCCGTATCCCTCTGTCCACACCCTGTATACCTCTATCCACACCCTGTATCCCTCTATCCACGCCCTATATCCCTCTATACACACAATGTATCGCTCTATTCACACCCTGTATCCCTCTATGCCCACCCTGTATCCCTTGTCAATTACATGTTTCCCTCAATCCACACCCTGTATCCCTCTATCCACACCCTGTATCCCTCTATCCACACCCTGTATCCCTCTGAGCAAACCCTTCATCCCTCCATCCACACCCTGCATCCCTCCATCCACACCCTGTATCCCTCAATCCACACCCTGTATCCCTCCGTCCACACGCTGTATCCCTCTATACACACCCTGTATCCCTCTGTCCACACTCTGCATCTCTCTGTCCACACCCTGTATCCCTCTGTCCACACCCTGAATCCCTCTATCCACACCCTGTATCCCTTTGTGCACACCCTTCATTCCTCCATCCACACCCTGCATCCCTCCATCCACACCCTGTATCCCTCTGTCCACACCCTGAATCCCTCTATACACACCCTGTATCCCTCCATCCACACGCTGTATCACTCTCACAATACCCTGCATCCCTCTGTCCACACCCTGAATCCCTCTGTCCACACCCTGTATCCCGCTATCCACACCCTGTACCTCTCGGTCCACACCCTGTATCCCTCTATCCACCCCCTGTATCCCTCTGTCCACACGCTGTATCCCTCTGTCCACACCCTGTATCCCTCCATCCACACCCTGTATCCCTCTATCCACACCCTGTATCCCTCCATCCACACACTGTATCCCTCTGTCCACACCCTGTATCCCTCTATCCACACCCTGTATCCCTCTATTCACACTCTGTAACCCTCTGCCCAACCCTGTATCCCTCGGTCCACACCCTGTATCCATCTATCCACACCCTGTATCTCTCCATCCACACCCTGTATCCCTCTGTCCACACCCTGTATTCCTCTGCCCACAGCCTGTATCCCTCTATCCACAGCCTGTATCCCTCTATTCACACGCTGTAACCCTCTGTCCACACCCTGTATCCCTCGGTCCACACCCTGTATCCATCTAACAACACCCTGTATCTCTCCATCCACACCCTGTATCCCTCTGTCCACACCCTGTATTCCTCTGCCCACAGCCTGTATCCCTCTATCCACAGCCTGTATCCCTATATTCACACTCTGTAACCCTCTGCCCACACTCTGTATCCCTCTGTCCACGCCCTGTATCCCTCTGTCCACATGCTGTATCCCTCTGTCCACACCCTGTATCCCTCGGTCCACACCCTGTATCCATCTATCCACACCCTGTATCTCTCCATCCACACGCTGTATCCATCTACCCACACCCTGTATTCCTCTGTCAATACCCTGCATCCCTCTGTCCACACCCTGAATCCCTCTGTCCACACCCTGTATCCCTCGGTCCACACCCTGTATCCCTCTATCCACACCCTGTATCCCTCTGTCCACATGCTGTATCCCTCTATCCACACCCTGTATCCCTCTGTGCACACCCTGTATCCCTCTATCCACACCCTGTATCCCTCTGTCCACACCCTTCATCCCTCCGTCCACACCCTGCATCCCTCCATCCACACCCCGTATCCCTCTATACACACTCTGTAACCCTCTGTCCACACCCCGTATCCCTCTATCCACACCTTGCATCCCTCCTTCCACACCCTGTATCCCTCGGTCCACACCCGGTATCCCTCTATCCACACCCCGTATCCCTCTGTCTACACTCTGTATCTCTCTGTCCACTCCCTGTATACCTCTATTCACACCCTGTATCCCTCTATGCCCACCCTGTATCCCTCTGTCAATACCCTGCATCCCTCCATCCACACCCTGTATCCCTCTATCCACACCCTGTATCCCTCTGTCCACACCCTTCATCCTTCCGTCCACACCCTGCATCCCTCCATCCACACCCTGTATCCCTCTATACACAC
Organism: Hemiscyllium ocellatum; assembly: GCF_020745735.1. Lineage (NCBI taxonomy): Eukaryota > Metazoa > Chordata > Chondrichthyes > Orectolobiformes > Hemiscylliidae > Hemiscyllium > Hemiscyllium ocellatum. The sequence goes on along the minus strand of NC_083415.1, from coordinate 7,430,428 downwards.
TCTGTAACCCTCTGTCCACACACCGTATCCCTCTATCCACACCCTGCATCCCTCCTTCCACACCCTGTATCCCTCGGTCCACACCCTGTATCCCTCTATCCACACCCTGTATCCCTCTGTCTACACTCTGTATCCCTCTGTCCACTCCCTGTATCCCTCTATTCACACCCTGTATCCCTCTATGCCCACCCTGTATCCCTCTGTCAATACCCTGCATCCCTCCATCCACACCCTGTATCCCTCTATCCACACCCTGTATACCTCTATCCACACCCTGTATCCCTCTATCCACACCCTGTATCCCGCTGTCCACACCCTGTATCCCTCGATCCACACCCTGTATCCCTCTATCCCCATCCTGCGTCCCGCTATCCACACCCTGTATCCGTCGATCCACACCCTGTATCCCTCTGTCCATACCCTGCATCCCTCCGTCCACACCCTGTATACCTGTATCCACACCCTGTATCCCTCTATCCACACCCTGTATCCCTCTCTCCACACCCTGTATCCCTCGGTCCACACGCTGTATCCCTCTATCCACACCCTGCATCCCTCTGTCCACACCCTGTATCCCTTTGTTCACACCCTTCATCCCTCCATCCACACTCTGTAACCCTCTGTCCACACCCTGTATCCCTCTGTCCACACCCTGTATCCCTCTATCCACACCATGTATCTCTCCATCCACACCCTGTATCTCTCTGTCCACACCCTGTATCCCTCTGTCCACAGCCTGTATCCCTCTATCCACACCCTGTATCCCTCTGTCCACACCCTAAATCCCTCTGTCCACACCCTGTATACCTCTATCCACACCCTGTATCCCTCTATCCACAGCCTGTATCGCTCTGTCCACACTCTGTATCTCTCTGTCCACTCCCTGTATCCCTCTATCCACACCCTGTATCCCTCTATGCCCACCTTGTATCCCTCTGTCAATACCCTGCATCCCTCCATCCACACCCTGTGTCCCTCTATTCACGCCCTGTATCCCTCTATCCACACGCTGTATCCCTCTGTCAATACCCTTCATCCCTCTATCCACACCCTGAATCCCTCTGTCCACACCCTGTATCCCTCTATCCACACCCTGTATCTCTCGGTCTACACCCTGTATCCCTCTATCCACTCCCTGTATCCCTCTGTTCACACGCTGTATCCCTCTGTCCACACCCGGTATCCCTCCATCCACACCCTGCATCCCTCTATCCACACCCTGTATCCCTCTATCCACACCCTGTATCCCTCCATCCACAACCTGCATCCCTCTGTCCACACCCTGTATCCCTCTGTACACACCCTGTATCCCTCTATCCACACCCTGTATCCCTCTGTCCACACCCTGCATCCCTCCATACACACCCTGTATCCCTCCATCCACACCCTGTATCCCTCTATCCACACCCTGTATCCCTCTGTCCACGCCCTGTATCCCTCGGTCCACACCCTGTGTCACTCTATCCACTCCCTTAATCCCTCTATTCACACCCTGTACCCTCTATCCACACCCTGAATCCCTCTGTCCACACCCTGTATCCCTCTATCCACACCCTGTATCCCTCTATCCACAGCCTGTATCGCTCTGTCCACACTCTGTATCTCTCTGTCCACTCCCTGTATCCCTCTATTCACCCCCTGTATCCCTCTATGCCCACCTTGTATCCCTCTGTCACTACCCTGCATCCCTCCATCCACACCCTGTGTCCCTCTATTCACACCCTGTATACCTCTATCCACACCCTGTATCCCTCTATCCACACCCTGTATCCCTCCATCCACACCCTGTATCCCTCTGCCCACACCCTGTATCCATCTATCCACACCCTGTATCTCACCATCCACACCCTGTATCCCTCTATTCACACTCTGTAACCCTCTCCCCACACCCTGTATCCCTCGGTCCACACCCTGTATCCATCTATCTACACCCTGTATCTCTCCATCCACACCCTGTATCCCTCTATCCACACCCTGTATCCCTCTATCCACAGCCTGTATCGCTCCGTCCACACTCTGTATCCCTCGGTCCACTCCCTGTATCCCGCTGTTCACACCCTGTATCCCTCTATCCACACGCTGTATCCCTCTGTGAATACCCTGCATCCCTCTGTCCACACCCTGAATCCCTCTGTCCACACCCTGTATCCCTCAGTCCACACCCTGTATCCCTCTGTCCACACCCTGTATCGCTCTGTCCACACCCTGTATTCCTCTGTCCACAGCCTGTATCCCTCTAACCACACCCTGTATCCCTCTATCCACACCCAGAATCCCTCGGTCCACACCCTGTATCTCTCGGTCTACACCCTGTATCCCTCTATCCACACCCTGTATCCCTCTGTCCACACGCTGTATCCCTCTGTCCACACCCTGTATCCCTCCATCCACACCCTGAATCCCTCTATCCACACCCTGTATCCCTCTATCCACACCCTGTATCCCTCCATCCACAACCTGCATCCCTCTGTACACACCCTGTATCCCTCTGTACACACCCTGTATCCCTCTATCCACACCCAGTATCCCTCTGTCCATACCCTGCATCCCTCCATACACACCCTGTATCCCTCCATCCACACCCTATATCCCTCTATCCACACCCTGTATCCCTCTGTCCACACCCTGTATCCCTCGGTCCACACCCTGTATCCCTCGGTCCACACCCTGTATCACTCTATCCACACCCAGCATCCCTCTGTCCACACCCTGTATCCCTCTGTCCACACCCTTCATCCCTCCATCCACACCCTGCATCCCTCCATCCACACCCTGTATCCCTCTGTCCACAACCTGTATCCCTCTATCCACAGCCTGAATCCCTCTGTCCACACCCTGTATCCCTCCATCCACACGCTGTATCCCTCTATACACACCCTGTATCCCTCTGTCCACAATCTGTATCCCTCGGTCCACTCCCTGTATCCCTCTGTTCACACCCTGTATCCCTCTATCCACACGCTGTATCCCTCTGTCAATACCCTTCATCCCTCTGTCCACACCCTGAATCCCTCTGTCCACACCCTGTATCCCTCTATCCACACCCTGTATCTCTCGGTCTACACCCTGTATCCCTCTATCCACACCCTGTATCCCTCTGTTCACACGCTGTATCCCTCTGTCCACACCCGGTATCCCTCCATCCACACCCTGCATCCCTCTATCCACACCCTGTATCCCTCTATCCACACCCTGTATCCCTCCATCCACAACCTGCATCCCTCTGTCCACACCCTGTATCCCTCTGTACATACCCTGTATCCCTCTATCCACACCCTGTATCCCTCTGTCCATACCCTGCATCCCTCCATACACACCCTGTATCCCTCCATCCACACCCTGTATCCCTCTATCCACACCCTGTATCCCTCTGTCCACGCCCTGTATCCCTCGGTCCACACCCTGTGTCACTCTATCCACTCCCTTAATCCCTCTATTCACACCCTGTACCCTCTATCCACACCCTGAATCCCTCTGTCCACACCCTGTATCCCTCTATCCACACCCTGTATCCCTCTATCCACAGCCTGTATCGCTCTGTCCACACTCTGTATCTCTCTGTTCACTCCCTGTATCCCTCTATTCACCCCCTGTATCCCTCTATGCCCACCTTGTATCCCTCTGTCAATACCCTGCATCCCTCCATCCACACCCTGTGTCCCTCTATTCACACCCTGTATACCTCTATCCACACCCTGTATCCCTCTATCCACACCCTGTATCCCTCCATCCACACCCTGTATCCCTCTGCCCACACCCTGTATCCATCTATCCACACCCTGTATCTCACCATCCACACCCTGTATCCCTCTATTCACACTCTGTAACCCTCTCCCCACACCCTGTATCCCTCGGTCCACACCCTGTATCCATCTATCTACACCCTGTATCTCTCCATCCACACCCTGTATCCCTCTATCCACACCCTGTATCCCTCTATCCACAGCCTGTATCGCTCTGTCCACACTCTGTATCCCTCGGTCCACTCCCTGTATCCCTCTGTTCACACCCTGTATCCCTCTATCCACACGCTGTATCCCTCTGTGAATACCCTGCATCCCTCTGTCCACACCCTGAATCCCTCTGTCCACACCCTGTATCCCTCTATCCACACCCTGTATCCCTCCATCCACACACTATATCTCTCGGTCCACACCCTGTATCCCTCTATCCACCCCCTGTATCCCTCTGTCCACACGCTGTATCCCTCTGTCCACACCCTGTATCCCTCCATCCACACCCTGTATCCCTCTATCCACACCCTGTATCCCTCTATCCACACCCTGTATCCCTCCATCCACACCCTGTATCCCTCTGCCCACACCCTGTATCCCTCTGTCCACACCCTGTATCCCTCTATCCACAGCCTGTATCCCTCTATTCACACTCTGTAACCCTCTCCCCACACCCTGTGTCCCTCGGTCCACACCGTGTATCCATCTATCCACACCCTGTATCTCTCCATCCACACCCTGTATCCCTCTATCCACACGCTGTATCCCTCTATCCACAGCCTGTATCGCTCTGTCCACACTCTGTATCCCTCGGTCCACTCCCTGTATCCCTCTGTTCACACCCTGTATCCCTCTATCCACACGCTGTATCCCTCTGTGAATACCCTGCATCCCTCTGTCCACACCCTGAATCCCTCTATCCACACCCTGTATCCCTCTATCCACACCCTGTATCCCTCCATCCACACACTATATCTCTCGGTCCACACCCTGTATCCCTCTATCCACCCCCTGTATCCCTCTGTCCACACGCTGTATCCCTCTGTCCACACCCTGTATCCCTCCATCCACACCCTGTATCCCTCTATCCACACCCTGTATCCCTCTATCCACACCCTGTATCCCTCCATCCACACCCTGTATCCCTCTGCCCACACCCTGTATCCCTCTGTCCACACCCTGTATCCCTCTATCCACAGCCTGTATCCCTCTATTCACACTCTGTAACCCTCTCCCCACACCCTGTGTCCCTCGGTCCACACCGTGTATCCATCTATCCACACCCTGTATCTCTCCATCCACACCCTGTATCCCTCTATCCACACGCTGTATCCCTCTATCCACAGCCTGTATCGCTGTGTCCACACTCTGTATCCCTCGGTCCACTCCCTGTATCCCTCTGTTCACACCCTGTATCCCTCTATCCACACGCTGTATCCCTCTATACACACCCTGTATCCCTCTGTCCACACCCTGTATCCCTCTATCCACACCCTGTATCCCTCAGTCCACACCCTGTATCCCTCGGTCCACACCCTGTATCACTCTATCCACACCCTGCATCCCTCTGTCCACACCCTGTATCCCTCTATCCACACCCTGTATCCCTCTGTCCATACCCTGTATCCCTCTATCCACACCCTGTATCCCTCCATCCACACCCTGTATCTCTCGGTCCACACCCTGTATCCCTCTATCCAACCCCTGTATCCCTCTGTCCACACCCTGTATCCCTCTGTCCACACCCTGTATCCCTCCATCCACACCCTGTATCCCTCTATCCACACCCTGTATCCCTCTATCCACACCCTGTATCCCTCCATCCACAACCTGCATCCCTCTGTCCACACCCTGTATCCATCTGTACACACCCTGTATCCCTCTATCCACACCCTGTATCCCTCTGTCCATACCCTGCACCCTCCATACACACCCTGTATCCCTCCATCCACACCCTGTATCCCTCTATCCACACCCTGTATCCCTCAGTCCACACCCTGTATCCCTCGGTCCACACCCTGTATCACTCTATCCACACCCTGCATCCCTCTGTCCACACCCTGTATCCCTCTATCCACACCCTGTATCCCTCTGTCCATACCCTGCACCCTCCATACACACCCTGTATCCCTCCATCCACACCCTGTATCCCTCTATCCACACCCTGTATCCCTCTGTCCACACCCTGTATACCTCGGTCCACACCCTGTATCACTCTATCCACACCCTGCATCCCTCTGTCCACACCCTGTATCCCTCTGTACACACCCTTCATCCCTCCATCCACACCCTACATCCCTCCATCCACACCCCGTATCCCTCAATCCACACCCTTCATCCCTCCATCCACACCCTACATCCCTCCATCCACACCCCGTATCCCTCTGTCCACACCCTGTATACCTCTATTCACACCCTGTATCCCTCTATGCCCACCCTGTATCCCTCTATCCACACCCTGTATCCCTCTATCCACACCCTGTATCCCTCTGAGCAAACCCTTCATCCCTCCATCCACACCCTGCATCCCTCCATCCACACCCTGTATCCCTCAATCCACACCCTGTATCCCTCCGTCCACACGCTGTATCCCTCTATACACACCCTGTATCCCTCTGTCCACACTCTGCATCTCTCTGTCCACACCCTGTATCCCTCCGTCCACACCCTGCATCCCTCCATCCACACCCTGTATCCCTCTGTCCACACCCTGAATCCCTCTATACACACCCTGTATCCCTCCATCCACACGCTGTATCACTCTCACAATACCCTGCATCCCTCTGTCCACACCCTGAATCCCTCTGTCCACACCCTGTATCCCGCTATCCACACCCTGTACCTCTCGGTCCACACCCTGTATCCCTCTATCCACCCCCTGTATCCCTCTGTCCACACCCTGTATCCCTCTGTCCACACCCTGTATCCCTCCATCCACACCCTGTATCCCTCTATCCACACCCTGTATCCCTCCATCCACACACTGTATCCCTCTGTCCACACCCTGTATCCCTCTATCCACAGCCTGTATCCCTCTATTCACACTCTGTAACCCTCTGCCCAACCCTGTATCCCTCGGTCCACACCCTGTATCCATCTATCCACACCCTGTATCTCTCCATCCACACCCTGTATCCCTCTGTCCACACCCTGTATTCCTCTGCCCACAGCCTGTATCCCTCTATCCACAGCCTGTATCCCTCTATTCACACGCTGTAACCCTCTGTCCACACCCTGTATCCCTCGGTCCACACCCTGTATCCATCTAACCACACCCTGTATCTCTCCATCCACACCCTGTATCCCTCTGTCCACACCCTGTATTCCTCTGCCCACAGCCTGTATCCCTCTATCCACAGCCTGTATCCCTCTATTCACACTCTGTAACCCTCTGCCCACACTCTGTATCCCTCTGTCCACCCCCTGTATCCCTCTGTCCACATGCTGTATCCCTCTGTCCACACCCTGTATCCCTCGGTCCACACCCTGTATCCATCTATCCACACCCTGTATCTCTCCATCCACACGCTGTATCCATCTACCCACACCCTGTATTCCTCTGTCAATACCCTGCATCCCTCTGTCCACACCCTGAATCCCTCTGTCCACACCCTGTATCCCTCGGTCCACACCCTGTATCCCTCTATCCACACCCTGTATCCCTCTGTCCACACGCTGTATCCCTCTATCCACACCCTGTATCCCTCTGTCCACACCCTGTATCCCTCTATCCACACCCTGTATCCCTCTGTCCACACCCTTCATCCCTCCGTCCACACCCTGCATCCCTCCGTCCACACCCTGTATCCCTCTATACACACTCTGTAACCCTCTGTCCACACCCCGTATCCCTCTATCCACACCTTGCATCCCTCCTTCCACACCCTGTATCCCTCGGTCCACACCCGGTATCCCTCCATCCACACCCCGTATCCCTCTGTCTACACTCTGTATCTCTCAGTCCACTCCCTGTATCCCTCTATTCACACCCTGTATCCCTCTATGCCCACCCTGTATCCCTCTGTCAATACCCTGCATCCCTCCATCCACACCCTGTATCCCTCTATCCACACCCTGTATCCCTCTGTCCACACCCTTCATCCTTCCGTCCACACCCTGCATCCCTCCATCCACACCCTGTATTCCTCTATACACACTCTGTAACCCTCTGTCCACACACCGTATCCCTCTATCCACACCCTGCATCCCTCCTTCAACACCCTGTATCCCTCGGTCCACACCCTGTATCCCTCTATCCACACCCTGTATCCCTCTGTCTACACTCTGTATCTCTCTGTCCACTCCCTGTATCCCTCTATTCACACCCTGTATCCCTCTATGCCCACCCTGTATCCCTCTGTCAATACCCTGCATCCCTCCATCCACACCCTGTATCCCTCTATCCACACCCTGTATACCTCTATCCACACCCTGTATCCCTCTATCCACACCCTGTATCCCTCTATCCACACCCTGTATCCCGCTGTCCACACCCTGTATCCCTCGATCCACACCCTGTATCCCTCTATCCCCATCCTGCGTCCCGCTATCCACACCCTGTATCCGTCGATCCACACCCTGTATCCCTCTGTCCATACCCTGCATCCCTCCGTCCACACCCTGTATACCTGTATCCACACCCTGTATCCCTCTATCCACACCCTGTATCCCTCTGTCCACACCCTGTATCCCTCGGTCCACACGCTGTATCCCTCTATCCACACCCTGCATCCCTCTGTCCACACCCTGTATCCCTTTGTTCACACCCTTCATCCCTCCATCCACACTCTGTAACCCTCTGTCCACACCCTGTATCCCTCTGTCCACACCCTGTATCCCTCTATCCACACCATGTATCTCTCCATCCACACCCTGTATCTCTCTGTCCACACCCTGTATTCCTCTGTCCACAGCCTGTATCCCTCTATCCACACCCTGTATCCCTCTATCCACACCCTAAATCCCTCTGTCCACACCCTGTATACCTCTATCCACACCCTGTATCCCTCTATCCACAGCCTGTATCGCTCTGTCCACACTCTGTATCTCTCTGTCCACTCCCTGTATCCCTCTATTCACCCCCTGTATCCCTCTATGCCCACCTTGTATCCCTCTGTCAATACCCTGCATCCCTCCATCCACACCCTGTGTCCCTCTATTCACGCCCTGTATCCCTCTATCCACACCCTGTATCCCTCTGTGCACACCCTTCATCCCTCCATCCACACCCTTCATCCCTCCATCCGCAGGCTGCATCCCTCCATCCACACGCTGTATCCCTCTGTCCACTCACTGTATCCCTCTGTCCACTCCCTGTATCCCTCTGTTCACACCCTGAATCCCTCTATCCACACGCTGTATCCCTCTGTCAATAGCCTGCATCCCTCTGTCCACACCCTGACTCCCTCTGTCCACACCCTGTATCCCTCGATCCACACCCTGTATCCCTCGGTCCACACCCTGTATCCCTCTATCCACTCCCTGTATCCCTCTGTCCACACGCTGTATCCCTCTGACCACACCCTGTATCCCTCTATCCACACTCTGTAACCCTCTGTCCACACCCTGTATCCCTCTGTCCACACCCTGTATCCCTCTGTCCACACCCTGTATCGCTCTGTTCACACCCTGTATTCCTCTGTCCACAGCCTGTATCCCTCTAACCACACCCTGTATCCCTCTATCCACACCCAGAATCCCTCGGTCCACACCCTGTATCTCTCGGTCTACACCCTGTATCCCTCTATCCACACCCTGTATCCCTCTGTTCACACGCTGTATCCCTCTGTCCACACCCCGTATCCCTCCATCCACACCCTGAATCCCTCTATCCACACCCTGTATCCCTCTATCCACACCCTGTATCCCTCCATCCACAACCTGCATCCCTCTGTACACACCCTGTATCCCTCTGTACACACCCTGTATCCCTCTATCCACACCCAGTATCCCTCTGTCCATACCCTGCATCCCTCCATACACATCCTGTATCCCTCCATCCACACCCTATATCCCTCTATCCACACCCTGTATCCCTCTGTCCACACCCTGTATCCCTCGGTCCACACCCTGTATCACTCTATCCACACCCAGCATCCCTCTGTCCACACCCTGTATCCCTCTGTCCACACCCTTCATCCCTCCATCCACACCCTGCATCCCTCCATCCACACCCTGTATCCCTCTGTCCACAACCTGTATCCCTCTATCCACAGCCTGAATCCCTCTGTCCACATCCTGTATCCCTCCATCCACACGCTGTATCCCTCTATACACACCCTGTATCCCTCTGTCCACAATCTGTATCCCTCGGTCCACTCCCTGTATCCCTCTGTTCACACCCTGTATCCCTCTATCCACACGCTGTATCCCTCTGTCAATACCCTTCATCCCTCTGTCCACACCCTGAATCCCTCTGTCCACACCCTGTATCCCTCTATCCACACCCTGTATCTCTCGGTCTACACCCTGTATCCCTCTATCCACTCCCTGTATCCCTCTGTCCACACGCTGTATCCCTCTGTCCACACCCGGTATCCCTCCATCCACACCCTGCATCCCTCTATCCACACCCTGTATCCCTCTATCCACACCCTGTATCCCTCCATCCACAACCTGCATCCCTCTGTCCACACCCTGTATCCCTCTGTACATAACCTGTATCCCTCTATCCACACCCTGTATCCCTCTGTCCATACCCTGCATCCCTCCATACACACCCTGTATCCCTCCATCCACACCCTGTATCCCTCTATCCACACCCTGTATCCCTCTGTCCACGCCCTGTATCCCTCGGTCCACACCCTGTGTCACTCTATCCACTCCCTTAATCCCTCTATTCACACCCTGTACCCTCTATCCACACCCTGAATCCCTCTGTCCACACCCTGTATCCCTCTATCCACACCCTGTATCCCTCTATCCACAGCCTGTATCGCTCTGTCCACACTCTGTATCTCTCTGTCCACTCCCTGTATCCCTCTATTCACCCCCTGTATCCCTCTATGCCCACCTTGTATCCCTCTGTCAATACCCTGCATCCCTCCATCCACACCCTGTGTCCCTCTATTCACACCCTGTATACCTCTATCCACACCCTGTATCCCTCTATCCACACCCTGTATCCCTCCATCCACACCCTGTATCCCTCTGCCCACACCCTGTATCCATCTATCCACACCCTGTATCTCACCATCCACACCCTGTATCCCTCTATTCACACTCTGTAACCCTCTCCCCACACCCTGTATCCCTCGGTCCACACCCTGTATCCATCTATCTACACCCTGTATCTCTCCATCCACACCCTGTATCCCTCTATCCACAGCCTGTATCGCTCTGTCCACACTCTGTATCCCTCGGTCCACTCCCTGTATCCCTCTGTTCACACCCTGTATCCCTCTATCCACACGCTGTATCCCTCTGTGAATACCCTGCATCCCTCTGTCCACACCCTGAATCCCTCTGTCCACACCCTGTATCCCTCTATCCACACCCTGTATCCCTCCATCCACACACTATATCTCTCGGTCCACACCCTGTATCCCTCTATCCACACCCTGTATCCCTCTGTCCACACGCTGTATCCCTCTATCCACACCCTGTATCCCTCCATCCACACCCTGTATCCCTCTATCCACACCCTGTATCCCTCTATCCACACCCTGTATCCCTCTGCCCACACCCTGTATCCCTCTGTCCACACCCTGTATCCCTCCATCCACACCCTGTATCCCTCTATCCACACCCTGTATCCCTCCATCCACACCCTGTATCCCTCTGTCCACACCCTGTATCCCTCTGTCCACACCCTGTATCCCTCTATCCACAGCCTGTATCCCTCTATTCACACTCTGTAACCCTCTCCCCACACCCTGTGTCCCTCGGTCCACACCCTGTATCCATCTATCCACACCCTGTATCTCTCCATCCACACCCTGTATCCCTCTATCCACACGCTGTATCCCTCTATCCACAGCCTGTATCGCTCTGTCCACACTCTGTATCCCTCGGTCCACTCCCTGTATCCCTGTGTTCACACCCTGTATCCCTCTATCCACACGCTGTATCCCTCTATACACACCCTGTATCCCTCTGTCCACAATCTGTATCCCTCGGTCCACTCCCTGTATCCCTCTGTTCACACCCTGTATCCCTCTATCCACACGCTGTATCCCTCTGTCAATACCCTGCACCCTCTGTCCACACCCTGAATCCCTCTGTCCACACCCTGTATCCCTCTACCCAACCCCTGTATCCCTCTGTCCACACCCTGTATCCCTCTGTCCACACCCTGTATCCCTCCATCCACACCCTGTATCCCTCTATCCACACCCTGTATCCATCTATCCACACCCTGTATCCCTCGGTCCACACCCTGTATCACTCTATCCACACCCTGCATCCCTCTGTCCACACCCTGTATCCCTCTATCCACACCCTGTATCCCTCTGTCCATACACTGCACCCTCCATACACACCCTGTATCCCTCCATCCACACCCTGTATCCCTCTATCCACACCCTGTATCCCTCTGTCCACACCCTGTATACCTCGGTCCACACCCTGTATCACTCTATCCACACCCTGCATCCCTCTGTCCACACCCCGTATCCCTCTGTACACACCCTTCATCCCTCCATCCACACCCTACATCCCTCCATCCACACCCTGTATCCCTCTATCCACGCCCTATATCCCTCTATCCACACCCTGTATCCCTCTATGCCCACCCTGTATCCCTTGTCAATTACATGTTTCCCTCAATCCACACCCTGTATCCCTCTATCCACACCCTGTATCCCTCTATCCACACCCTGTATCCCTCTGAGCAAACCCTTCATCCCTCCATCCACACCCTGCATCCCTCCATCCACACCCTGTATCCCTCAATCCACACCCTGTATCCCTCCGTCCACACGCTGTATCCCTCTATACACACCCTGTATCCCTCTGTCCACACTCTGCATCTCTCTGTCCACACCCTGTATCCCTCTGTCCACACCCTGAATCCCTCTATCCACACCCTGTATCCCTTTGTGCACACCCTTCATTCCTCCATCCACACACTGCATCCCTCCATCCACACCCTGTATCCCTCTGTCCACACCCTGAATCCCTCTATACACACCCTGTATCCCTCCATCCACACGCTGTATCACTCTCACAATACCCTGCATCCCTCTGTCCACACCCTGAATCCCTCTGTCCACACCCTGTATCCCGCTATCCACACCCTGTACCTCTCGGTCCACACCCTGTATCCCTCTATCCACCCCCTGTATCCCTCTGTCCACACGCTGTATCCCTCTGTCCACACCCTGTATCCCTCCATCCACACCCTGTATCCCTCTATCCACACCCTGTATCCCTCCATCCACACACTGTATCCCTCTGTCCACACCCTGTATCCCTCTATCCACAGCCTGTATCCCTCTATTCACACTCTGTAACCCTCTGCCCAACCCTGTATCCCTCGGTCCACACTCTGTATCCATCTATCCACACCCTGTATCTCTCCATCCACACCCTGTATCCCTCTGTCCACACCCTGTATTCCTCTGCCCACAGCCTGTATCCCTCTATCCACAGCCTGTATCCCTCTATTCACACTCTGTAACCCTCTGCCCACACTCTGTATCCCTCTGTCCACGCCCTGTATCCCTCTGTCCACATGCTGTATCTCTCCATCCACACGCTGTATCCATCTACCCACACCCTGTATTCCTCTGTCAATACCCTGCATCCCTCTGTCCACACCCTGAATCCCTCTGTCCACACCCTGTATCCCTCTGTCCACACCCTGTATCCCTCCATCCACGCCCTGTATCCCTCTATCCACACCCTGTATCCCTCCATCCACACCCTGTATCCCTCTGTCCACACCCTGTATCCCTCTATCCACAGCCTGTATCCCTCTATTCACACTCTGTAACCCTCTGCCCAACCCTGTATCCCTCGGTCCACACCCTGTATCCATCTATCCACACCCTGTATCTCTCCATCCACACTCTGTATCCCTCTGTCCACGCCCTGTATCCCTCTGTCCACACCCTGTATCTCTCCATCCACAGCCTGTATCCCTCTATTCACACGCTGTAACCCTCTGTCCACACCCTGTATCCCTCGGTCCACACCCTGTATCCCTCTGTCCACACCCTGTATTCCTCTGCCCACAGCCTGTATCCCTCTATCCACAGCCTGTATCCCTCTATTCACACTCTGTAACCCTCTGTCCACACCCTGTATCCCTCTGCCCACACTCTGTATCCCTCTGTCCACCCCCTGTATCCCTCTGTCCACATGCTGTATCCCTCTGTCCACACCCTGTATCCCTCGGTCCACACCCTGTATCCATCTATCCACACCCTGTATCTCTCCATCCACACGCTGTATCCATCTACCCACACCCTGTATTCCTCTGTCAATACCCTGCATCCCTCTGTCCACACCCTGAATCCCTCTGTCCACACCCTGTATCCCTCGGTCCACACCCTGTATCCCTCTATCCACACCCTGTATCCCTCTGTCCACACGCTGTATCCCTCTATCCACACCCTGTATCCCTCTGTGCACACCCTGTATCCCTCTATCCACACCCTGTATCCCTCAGTCCACACCCTTCATCCCTCCGTCCACACCCTGCATCCCTCCATCCACACCCTGTATCCCTCTATACACACTCTGTAACCCTCTGTCCACACCCCGTATCCCTCTATCCACACCTTGCATCCCTCCTTCCACACCCTGTATCCCTCGGTCCACACCCGGTATCCCTCTATCCACACCCCGTATCCCTCTGTCTACACTCTGTATCTCTCTGTCCACTCCCTGTATCCCTCTATTCACACCCTGTATCCCTCTATGCCCACCCTGTATCCCTCTGTCAATACCCTGCATCCCTCCATCCACACCCTGTATCCCTCTATCCACACCCTGTATCCCTCTGTCCACACCCTTCATCCTTCCGTCCACACCCTGCATCCCTCCATCCACACCCTGTATCCCTCTATACACACTCTGTAACCCTCTGTCCACACACCGTATCCCTCTATCCACACCCTGCATCCCTCCTTCCACACCCTGTATCCCTCGGTCCACACCCTGTATCCCTCTATCCACACCCTGTATCCCTCTGTCTACACTCTGTATCTCTCTGTCCACTCCCTGTATCCCTCTATTCACACCCTGTATCCCTCTATGCCCACCCTGTATCCCTCTGTCAATACCCTGCATCCCTCCATCCACACCCTGTATCCCTCTATCCACACCCTGTATCCCTCTATCCACACCCTGTATCCCTCTGTGCACACCCTTCATCCCTCCATCCACACCCTGCATCCCTCCATCCACACCCTGTATCCCTCTATCCACACCCTGTATCCCTCTGTCCACACGCTGTATCCCTCTATACACACCCTGTATCCCTCTGTCCACTCCCTGTATCCCTCTGTACACACTTGTATCCCTCTATCCACACGCTGTATCCCTCTGTCAATACCCTGTATCCCTCTATCCACACCCTATATCCCTCTATCCACACCCTGTATCTCTCCATCCACACCCAGTATCCCTCTGTCCACACCCTGTATTCCTCACTCCACAGCCTGTATCCCTCTATCCACACCCTGTATCCCTCTATTCACACCCTGAATCCCTCTGTCCACACCCTGTATACTTCTATCCACACCCTGTATCGCTCTATCCACAGCCTGTATCGCTCTGTCCACACTCTGTATCCCTCTGTCCACTCCCTGTATCCCTCTATTCACACCCAGTATCCCTCTATGCCCACCCTGTATCCCTCTATCCACACCCTGTATCACTCTGTCCTCACCCTGTATCCCTCTGTCCAAACCCTTCATCCCTCCATCCACACCCTGCAGCCCTCCATCCACACCCTGTATCCCTCTATCCACACTCTGTAACCCTCTGTCCACACACTGTATCCCTCTATCCACACCCTGCATCTCTCCATCCACACCCTGTATCCCTCTGTCCACACCCTGTATCCCTCGATCCACACCCGGCATCCCTCCATCCACACCCTGAATCCCTCTGTCCACACCCTGTATCCCTCTATCCACACCCTGTATCCCTCTATCCACACCCTGTATCCCTCTGTGCACACCCTTCATCCCTCCATCCACACCCTGCATCCCTCCATCCACAGCCTGTATTCCTCCATCCAAACCCTGTATCCCTCTGTCCACATGCTGTATCCCTCTATACACACCCTGTATCCCTCTGTCCACACTCTGTATCCCTCTGTCCACTCCCTGTAACCCTCTGTTCACACCCTGTATCCCTCTATCCACAGCCTGTATCCCTCTGTCAATACCCTGCATCCCTCTGTCCACACCCTGAATCCCTCTGTCCACACCCTGTATCCCTCGGTCCACACCCTGTATCCTTCTACCCACCGCCTGTATGCCTCTCTCCACACGCTGTATCCCTCTATCCACACCCAGTATCCCTCTGTCCACACCCTGTATCCCTCCATCCACACCCTGTATCCCTCTGTCCACACACTTCATCCCTCCATCCACACCCTGCATCCTTCCATCCACACCCTGCATCTCTCCATCCACACCCTGTATCACTCTGTCCACACCCTGTATCCCTCTATCCACACCCTGTATCATTCCATCCACACCCTGTATCCCTCCATCCACACCCGGCATCCCTCCATCCACACTCTGTATCCCTCGGTCCACACCCTGTATCCCTCTATCCAACCCCTGTATCCCTCTGTCCACACTCTGTTTCTCTCTGTCCACTCCCTGTATCCCTCTATTCACACCCTGTATCCCTCTGTACACACCCTGTATCCCTCTATCCACACCCTGTATCCCTCTGTCCACACCCTGTATCCCTCTGTACACACCCTGTATCCCTCTATCCACACCCTGTATCCCTCTGTCCATACCCTGCATCCCTCCGTCCACACCCTGTATCCCTCCATCCACACCCTGTATCCCTCTATCCACACCCTGTATCCCTCTGTCCACACCCCGTATCCCTCGGTCCACACCCTGTATCACTCTATCCACACCCTTCAACCCTCTGTCCACACCCTGTATCCCACTGTCCACACCCTTCATCCCTCCATCCACAACCTGCATACAACCATCCACACCCCGTATCCCTCTATCCACACCCTGTATCCCTCTATCCACACCCTGTATCCCTCTGTGCACACCCTTCATCCCTCCATCCACACCCTGCATCCCTCCATCCACAGCCTGTATTCCTCCATCCAAACCCTGTATCCCTCTGTCCACATGCTGTATCCCTCTATACACACCCTGTATCCCGCTGTCCACACTCTGTATCCCTCTGTCCACTCCCTGTAACCCTCTGTTCACACCCTGTATCCCTCTATCCACAGCCTGTATCCCTCTGTCAATACCCTGCATCCCTCTGTCCACACCCTGAATCCCTCTGTCCACACCCTGTATCCCTCGGTCCACACCCTGTATCCTTCTACCCACCGCCTGTATGCCTCTCTCCACACGCTGTATCCCTCTATCCACACCCAGTATCCCTCTGTCCACACCCTGTATCCCTCCATCCACACCCTGTATCCCTCTGTCCACACACTTCATCCCTCCATCCACACCCTGCATCCTTCCATCCACACCCTGCATCTCTCCATCCACACCCTGTATCCCTCTGTCCACACCCTGTATCCCTCTATCCACACCCTGTATCATTCCATCCACACCCTGTATCCCTCCATCCACACCCGGCATCCCTCCATCCACACTCTGTATCCCTCGGTCCACACCCTGAATCCCTCTATCCAACCCCTGTATCCCTCTGTCCACACTCTGTTTCTCTCTGTCCACTCCCTGTATCCCTCTATTCACACCCTGTATCCATCTGTGCCCACCCTGTATCCCTCTGTCAATACCCTGCATCCCTCCATCCACACCCTGTATCCCTCTATCCACACCCTGTATCCCTCCATCCACACCCTGCATCCCTCCATGCACACCCTGCATCCCTCCATACACACCCTGTATCCCTCTGTCCACACTCTGTATCCCTCTGTCCACTCCCTGTATCCCTCTGTTCACACCCTGTATCCCACTATCCACACGCTGTATCCCTTTGTCAATACCCTGCATCCCTCTGTCCACACCCTGAATCCCTCTGTCCACACCCTGAATCCCTCTATCCACACCCTGTATCTCTCGGTCCACACCCTGTATCTCTCTATCACACCCTGTATCCCTCTGTCCACACGCTGTATCCCTCTGTCCACACCCTGTATCCCTCCGTCCACACCCAGTATCCCTCTATCCACACCCTGTATCTCTCCAAACACACCCTGTATCCCTCCATCCAAAACTGCATCCCTCTGTCCACACCCTGTATCCCTCTGTACACACCCTGTATCCCTCTATCCACACCCTGTATCCCTCTGTCCATACCATGCATCCCTCCGTCCACACCCTGTATCCCTCCATCCACACCCTGTATCCCTCTATCCACACCCTGTATCCCTCTGTCCACACCCTGTATCCCTCTGTACACACCCTGTATCCCTCTATCCACACCCTGTATCCCTCTGTCCACACCCTGCATCCCTCCGTCCACACCCTGTATCCCTCCATCCACACCCTGTATCCCTCTATCCACACCCTGTATCCCTCTGTCCACACCCCGTATCCCTCGGTCCACACCCTGTATCACTCTATCCACACCCTTCAACCCTCTGTCCACACCCTGTATCCCACTGTCCACACCCTTCATCCCTCCATCCACAACCTGCATACAACCATCCACACCCCGTATCCCTCTGTTCACACCCTGTATCCCTCTGTCCACACCCTGTATCCCTCTGTCCACACCCTGTACCCTCTATCCACACCCTGAATCCCTCTATTCACACCCTGTACCCTCTATCCACACCCTGAATCCCTCTGTCCACACCCTGTATCCCTCTATCCACACCCTGTATCCCTCTGTCCACACGCTGTATCCCTCTGTCCACACCCTGTATCCCTCTGTCCACACTCTGTATCCCTCGGTCCACACCCTGTATCCCTCTGTCCACACCCTGTATCCCTCGATCCACACCCTGTATCATTCCATCCACACCCTGTATCCCTCCATCCACACCCGGCATCCCTCCATCCACACCCTGTATCCCTCGGTCCACACCCTGTATCTCTCTGTCCACTCCCTGTATCCCGCTATTCACACCCTGTATCCATCTATGCCCACCCTGTATCCCTCTGTCAATACCCTGCATCCCTCCATCCACACCCTGTATCCCTCTATCCACACCCTGTATCCCTCTATCCACACCCTGTATCCCTCTGTGCACACCCTTCATCCCTCCATCCACACCCTGCATCCCTCTGTCCATACCCTGCATCCCTCCGTCCACACCCTGTATCCCTCCATCCACACCCTGTATCACTCTATCTACACCCTTCAACCCTCTGTCCACACCCTGTATCCCTCTGTCCACACCCTGTATCGCTCTATCCACAGCCTGTATCGCTCTGTCCACACTCTGTATCCCTCTGTCCACTCCCTGTATCCCTCTATTCACACCCTGTATCCCTCTATGCCCACCCTGTATCCCTCTATCCACACCCTGTATCACTCTGTCCTCACCCTGTATCCCTCTATCCACACCCTGTATCCCTCTGTCCAAACCCTTCATCCCTCCATCCACACCCTGCAGCCCTCCATCCACACCCTGTATCCCTCTATCCACACTCTGTAACCCTCTGTCCACACACTGTATCCCTCTATCCACACCCTGCATCTCTCCATCCACACCCTGTATCCCTCTGTCCACACCCTGTATCCCTCGATCCACACCCGGCATCCCTCCATCCACACCCTGAATCCCTCTGTCCACACCCTGTATCCCTCTATCCACACCTTGTATCCCTCTATCCACACCCTGTATCCCTCTGTGCACACCCTTCATCCCTCCATCCACACCCTGCATCCCTCCATCCACAGCCTGTATTCCTCCATCCAAACCCTGTATCCCTCTGTCCACACCCTGTATCCCTCTATACACACCCTGTATCCCGCTGTCCACACTCTGTATCCCTCTGTCCACTCCCTGTAACCCTCTGTTCACACCCTGTATCCCTCTATCCACAGCCTGTATCCCTCTGTCAATACCCTGCATCCCTCTGTCCACACCCTGAATCCCTCTGTCCACACCCTGTATCCCTCGGTCCACACCCTGTATCCTTCTACCCACCGCCTGTATGCCTCTCTCCACACGCTGTATCCCTCTATCCACACCCAGTATCCCTCTGTCCACACCCTGTATCCCTCCATCCACACCCTGTATCCCTCTGTCCACACACTTCATCCCTCCATCCACACCCTGCATCCTTCCATCCACACCCTGCATCTCTCCATCCACACCCTGTATCACTCTGTCCACACCCTGTATCCCTCTATCCACACCCTGTATCATTCCATCCACACCCTGTATCCCTCCATCCACACCCGGCATCCCTCCATCCACACTCTGTATCCCTCGGTCCACACCCTGTATCCCTCTATCCAACCCCTGTATCCCTCTGTCCACACTCTGTTTCTCTCTGTCCACTCCCTGTATCCCTCTATTCACACCCTGTATCCATCTGTGCCCACCCTGTATCCCTCTGTCAATACCCTGCATCCCTCCATCCACACCCTGTATCCCTCTATCCACACCCTGTATCCCTCCATCCACACCCTGCATCCCTCCATCCACACCCTGCATCCCTCCATACACACCCTGTATCCCTCTGTCCACACTCTGTATCCCTCTGTCCACTCCCTGTATCCCTCTGTTCACACCCTGTATCCCACTATCCACACGCTGTATCCCTTTGTCAATACCCTGCATCCCTCTGTCCACACCCTGAATCCCTCTGTCCACACCCTGAATCCCTCTATCCACACCCTGTATCTCTCGGTCCACACCCTGTATCCCTCTATCACACCCTGTATCCCTCTGTCCACACGCTGTATCCCTCTGTCCACACCCTGTATCCCTCCGTCCACACCCAGTATCCCTCTATCCACACCCTGTATCTCTCCATCCACACCCTGTATCCCTCCATCCAAAACTGCATCCCTCTGTCCACACCCTGTATCCCTCTGTACACACCCTGTATCCCTCTATCCACACCCTGTATCCCTCTGTCCATACCCTGCATCCCTCCGTCCACACCCTGTATCCCTCCATCCACACCCTGTATCCCTCTATCCACACCCTGTATCCCTCTGTCCACACCCTGTATCCCTCTGTACACACCCTGTATCCCTCTATCCACACCCTGTATCCCTCTGTCCATACCCTGCATCCCTCCATCCACACCCTGTATCCCTCCATCCACACCCTGTATCCCTCTATCCACACCCTGTATCCCTCTGTCCACACCCTGTATCCCTCGGTCCACACCCTGTATCACTCTATCCACACCCTTCAACCCTCTGTCCACACCCTGTATCCCACTGTCCACACCCTTCATCCCTCCATCCACAACCTGCATACAACCATCCACACCCCGTATCCCTCTATCCACACCTTGTATCCCTCTATCCACACCCTGTATCCCTCTGTGCACACCCTTCATCCCTCCATCCACACCCTGCATCCCTCCATCCACAGCCTGTATTCCTCCATCCAAACCCTGTATCCCTCTGTCCACATGCTGTATCCCTCTATACACACCCTGTATCCCGCTGTCCACACTCTGTATCCCTCTGTCCACTCCCTGTAACCCTCTGTTCACACCCTGTATCCCTCTATCCACAGCCTGTATCCCTCTGTCAATACCCTGCATCCCTCTGTCCACACCCTGAATCCCTCTGTCCACACCCTGTATCCCTCGGTCCACACCCTGTATCCTTCTACCCACCGCCTGTATGCCTCTCTCCACACGCTGTATCCCTCTATCCACACCCAGTATCCCTCTGTCCACACCCTGTATCCCTCCATCCACACCCTGTATCCCTCTGTCCACACACTTCATCCCTCCATCCACACCCTGCATCCTTCCATCCACACCCTGCATCTCTCCATCCACACCCTGTATCACTCTGTCCACACCCTGTATCCCTCTATCCACACCCTGTATCATTCCATCCACACCCTGTATCCCTCCATCCACACCCGGCATCCCTCCATCCACACTCTGTATCCCTCGGTCCACACCCTGTATCCCTCTATCCAACCCCTGTATCCCTCTGTCCACACTCTGTTTCTCTCTGTCCACTCCCTGTATCCCTCTATTCACACCCTGTATCCATCTGTGCCCACCCTGTATCCCTCTGTCAATACCCTGCATCCCTCCATCCACACCCTGTATCCCTCTATCCACACCCTGTATCCCTCCATCCACACCCTGCATCCCTCCATCCACACCCTGCATCCCTCCATACACACCCTGTATCCCTCTGTCCACACTCTGTATCCCTCTGTCCACTCCCTGTATCCCTCTGTTCACACCCTGTATCCCACTATCCACACGCTGTATCCCTTTGTCAATACCCTGCATCCCTCTGTCCACACCCTGAATCCCTCTGTCCACACCCTGAATCCCTCTATCCACACCCTGTATCTCTCGGTCCACACCCTGTATCCCTCTATCACACCCTGTATCCCTCTGTCCACACGCTGTATCCCTCTGTCCACACCCTGTATCCCTCCGTCCACACCCAGTATCCCTCTATCCACACCCTGTATCTCTCCATCCACACCCTGTATCCCTCCATCCAAAACTGCATCCCTCTGTCCACACCCTGTATCCCTCTGTACACACCCTGTATCCCTCTATCCACACCCTGTATCCCTCTGTCCACACCCTGCATCCCTCCGTCCACACCCTGTATCCCTCCATCCACACCCTGTATCCCTCTATCCACACCCTGTATCCCTCTGTCCACACCCTGTATCCCTCTGTACACACCCTGTATCCCTCTATCCACACCCTGTATCCCTCTGTCCATACCCTGCATCCCTCCGTCCACACCCTGTATCCCTCCATCCACACCCTGTATCCCTCTATCCACACCCTGTATCCCTCTGTCCACACCCCGTATCCCTCGGTCCACACCCTGTATCACTCTATCCACACCCTTCAACCCTCTGTCCACACCCTGTATCCCACTGTCCACACCCTTCATCCCTCCATCCACAACCTGCATACAACCATCCACACCCCGTATCCCTCTGTTCACACCCTGTATCCCTCTGTCCACACCCTGTATCCCTCTGTCCACACCCTGTACCCTCTATCCACACCCTGAATCCCTCTATTCACACCCTGTACCCTCTATCCACACCCTGAATCCCTCTGTCCACACCCTGTATCCCTCTATCCACACCCTGTATCCCTCTGTCCACACGCTGTATCCCTCTGTCCACACCCTGTATCCCTCTGTCCACACTCTGTATCCCTCGGTCCACACCCTGTATCCCTCTGTCCACACCCTGTATCCCTCGATCCACACCCTGTATCATTCCATCCACACCCTGTATCCCTCCATCCACACCCGGCATCCCTCCATCCACACCCTGTATCCCTCGGTCCACACCCTGTATCTCTCTGTCCACTCCCTGTATCCCGCTATTCACACCCTGTATCCATCTATGCCCACCCTGTATCCCTCTGTCAATACCCTGCATCCCTCCATCCACACCCTGTATCCCTCTATCCACACCCTGTATCCCTCTATCCACACCCTGTATCCCTCTGTGCACACCCTTCATCCCTCCATCCACACCCTGCATCCCTCTGTCCATACCCTGCATCCCTCCGTCCACACCCTGTATCCCTCCATCCACACCCTGTATCACTCTATCTACACCCTTCAACCCTCTGTCCACACCCTGTATCCCTCTGTCCACACCCTTCATCCCTCCATCCACAACCTGCATCCCACCATCCACACCCTGTATCCCTCTGTCCACACCCTTCATCCCTCCATCCACAACCTGCATCCCACCATCCACACCCCGTATCCCTCTGTCCACAGCCTGTATCCCTCCATCCACTCCCTGTATCCCTCTGTCCACACCCTGTACCCTCTATCCACACCCTGAATCCCTCTGTCCACACCCTGTATCCCTCTATCCACAGCCTGTATCGCTCTGTCCACACTCTGTATCTCACTGTCCACTCCCTGTATCCCTCCATCCACACCCTGTATCCCTCTATCCACACCCTGTATCCCGCTGAGCACACCCTTCATACCTCCATCCACACCCTGTATCCCTCTATCCACACCCTGTATCCCTCTATCCACACCCTGTATCCCTCTGAGTACACCCTTCATCCCTCCATCCAAACCCTGCATCCCTCCATCCACACCGTGCATCCCTCCATCCACACCCTGTATCCCTCTATCCACACCCTGTATCCCTCCGTCCATACGCTGTATCCCTCTATACACAACCTGTATCCCTCTGTTCACACCCTGTATCCCTCTATCCACACGCTGTATCCCTCTGTCAATAGCCTGCATCCCTCTGTCCACACCCTGAATCCCTCTATCCACACCCTCTATCTCTCGGTCCACACCCTGTATCCCAATATCCACCCCCTGTATCCATCTGTCCACACGCTGTATCCCTCTGTACATACCCTGCACCCCTCCGTCCACACCCTGTATCCCTCCATCCACACCCTGTATCCCTCTATCCACAACCTGCATCCCTCTATCCACACCCTGGATCCCTCTATCCACACCCTGGATCCCTATATCCACACCCTGTATCCCTCTGAGCACACCCTTCATCCCTCCATCCAAACCCTGCATCCCTCCATCCACACCCTGCATCCCTCCATCCAAACCCTGCATCCCTCCATCCACACCCTGCATCCCTCCATCCACACCCTGTATCCCTCTATCCACACCCTGTATCCCTCCGTCCATACGCTGTATCCCTCTGTTCACACCCTGTATGCCTCCATCCACACGCTGTATCACTCTGTCAATGCCCTGCATCCCTCTGTCCACACCCTGAATCCCTCTGTCCACACCCTGTATCCCTCTATCCACACCCTGTATCTCTCGGTCCACACCCTGTATCCCAATATCCACCCCCTGTATCCATCTGTCCACACGCTGTATCCCTCTGTACATACCCTGCATCCCTCTGTCCACACCCTGTATCCCTCCATCCACACCCTGTATCCCTCTATCCACAACCTGCATCCCTCTGTACACACCCTGTATCCCTCTATCCACACCCTGTATCCCTCTGTCCATACCCTGCATCCCTCCGTCCACACCCTGTATCCCACCATCCACACCCTGTATCCATCAATCCACACCCTGTATCCCTCTGTCCACAACCTGTATCACTCGGTCCACACGCTGTACCCCTCTATCCACACCCTGCATCCCTTTGTGCACACCCTGTATCCCTCTGTCCACACCCTTCATCCCTCCATCCACACTCTGTAAACCTCTGACCACACCCTGTATCCCTCTGTCCACACCCTGTATCCCTCTATCCACACCCTGTATCTCTCCATCCACACCCTGTATCGCTCTGTCCACACCCTGTATTCCTCTGTCCACAGCCTGTATCCCTCTATCCACACCCTGTATCCCTCTATCCACACCCTAAATCCCTCTGTCCACACCCTGTATCCCTCTGTCCACACCCTGTATCCCTCTATCCACACCCTGTATCTCTCCATCCACACCCTGTATCTCTCTGTCCACACCCTGTATCCCTCTATCCACACCCTGTATCCCTCTGTCCATACCCTGCATCCCTCCATCCACACCCTGTATCCCTCCATCCACACCCTGTATCCATCTATCCACACCCTGTATCCCTCTGTCCACAACCTGTATCACTCGGTCCACACGCTGTATCCCTCTATCCACACCCTGCATCCCTTTGTGCACACCCTGTATCCCTCTGTCCACACCCTTCATCCCTCCATCCACACTCTGTAAACCTCTGACCACACCCTGTATCCCTCTGTCCACACCCTGTATCCCTCTATCCACACCCTGTATCTCTCCATCCACACCCTGTATCGCTCTGTCCACACCCTGTATTCCTCTGTCCACAGCCTGTATCCCTCTATCCACACCCTGTATCCCTCTATCCACACCCTAAATCCCTCTGTCCACACCCTGTATCCCTCTATCCACACCCTGTATCCCTCTATCCACAGCCTGTATCACTCTGTCCACACTCTGTATCTCTCTGTCCACTCCCTGTATCCCTCTATTCACACCCTGGATCCCTCTATGCCCACCCTGTATCCCTCTGTCAATACCCGGCATCATTCCATCCACACCCTGTATCCCTCTGTCCACACCCTGTATCCCTCTATCCACACCCTGTAACCCTCTGTCCACAAGCTGTATCCCTCTGTCCACACGCTGTATCCCTCTGTCCACTCCCTGTATCCCTCTGTCCACTCCCTGTATCCATCTGTTCAAACCCTGTATCCCTCTATCCACACGTTGTATCCCTCTGTCAATACCCTACATCCCTCTGTCCACACCTTGAATCCCTCTGCCCACACCCTGAATCCCTCTGCCCACACCCTGTATCCCTCTATCCACACCCTGTATCCCACTATCCACACCCGTATCCCTCTATCCACTCCCTGTATCCCTCTGTCCACACGCTGTATCCCTCTGTCCACACCCTGTATCCCTCCATCCACACCCTGTATCACTCTATCCACACCCTGGATCACTCTGTCCACACCCTGTATCCCTCTATCCCCAGCCTGCGTCCCGCTATCCACACCCTGTATCCCTCTATCCACAACCTGTATCCCTCTATCCACACTTTGTAACCCTCTGTCCACACCCTGTATCCCTCTGTCCACACCCTGTATCCCTCTATCCACACACTGTATCGCTCTGTCCACATCCTGTATTCCTCTGTCCACAGCCTGTATGCCGCTAACCACACCCTGTATCCCTCTATCCACACCCTGAATACCTCGGTCCACACCCTGTATACCTCTATCCACACCCTATATCCCTCTATCCACAGCCTGTATCGCTCTGTCCACACTCTGTATCTCTCTGTCCACACCCTGTATCCCTCTATTCATACCCGGTACCCCTCTATGCCCACCCTGTATCCCTCTGTCAATACCCTGCATCCCTCCATCCACACCCTGTGTCCCTCTATCCACACCCTGTATCCCTCTGTCCACACGCTGTATCCCTCTATACACATACTGTATCCCTCTGTCCACTCCCTGTATCACTCTGTCCACTACCTGTATCCCTGGATCCACACCCTGTATCCCTCTATCCACACTCTGTAATCCTCTGTCCACACCCTGTATCCCTCTGTCCACACCCTGTATCCCTCTAACCACACCCTGTATCCCTCTATCCACACCCTGAATCCCTCTGTCCACACCCTGTATACCTCTATCCACACCCTGTATCCCTCTATCCACAGCCTGTATCGCTCTGTCCACACTCTGTATCTCTCTGTCCACTCCCTGTATCCCTCTATTCACCCCCGGTATCCCTCTATGCCCACCCTGTATCCCTCTGTCAATACCCTGCATCCCTACATCCACATCATGTATCCCTCTATCCACACCCTGTATCCCTCTATCCACACCCTGTATCCCTCTGTGCACACCCTTCATTCCTCCATCCACACCCTGCATCCCTCCATCCACACCCTGCATCCCACCATCCACACCCTGTATCCCTCTATCCACACCCTGTATCCCTCTGTCCACACGCTGTATCCCTCTATACACACCCTGAATCCCTCTGTCCACACTCTGCATCCCTCCATCCACACCCTGTATCCCACTGTCCACATCCTTCATCCCTCCATCCACACCCGGCATCCCTCCATCCACACCCCGTATCACTCTGTTCACACCCTGTATCCCTCCATCCACACCCTGTATCCCTCTGTCCACACCCTGTATACCTCTATCCACACACTGTATCTCTCTATCCACTCCCTTAAACCCTCTATTCACACCCTGTACCCTCTATCCACACCCTGAATCCCTCTGTCCACACACTGTATCCCTCTATCCACAACCTGTATCCCTCTGTCCACAGCCTGTATCGCTCTGTACACACTCTGTATCTCTGTCCACTCCCTGTATCCCTCTATTCACAAACTGTATCCCTATATGCCCACCCTGTATCCCTCTGTCAATAACTTGCATCCCTCCATCCACACCCTGTATCCCTCTATCCACACCCTGTATCCCTCTATCCACACCCTGTATCCCCCTGACCACACCTTTCATCCCTCCATCCACACCCTGCATCCCTCCATCCACACCCTGCATCCCTCCATCCACACGCTGTATCACTCTGTCAGTACCCTGCATCCCTCTGTCCACACCTTGAATCCCTCTGTCGACACCCTGTATCCCTCTATCCACACCCTGTATCTCTCGGTCCACCTCCTGTATCCCTCTATCCACCCCCTGTATCCCTCTGTCCACACGCTGTATCCCTCTGTCCACACCCTGTATCCCTCCATCCACACCCTGTATCCCTCTATCCACACCCTGTATCCCTCTATCCACACCCTGTATCCCTCTATCCACAGCCTGTATCCCTCTATCCACACTCTGTAACCCTCTGTCCACACCCTGTATCCCTCGGTCCACACCCTGTATCCCTCTATCCATGCCCTGTAACTCTCCATCCACACCCTGTATTCCTCTGTCCACACCCTGTATTCCTCTGTCGACAGCCTGTATCCCACTATCCACACCCTGTCTCCCTCTATTCACACCCTGAATCCCTCTGTCCACACCCTGTATCCCTCTATCCACACCTTGTATCCCTCTATCCACACCCTGTATCCCTCTGTGCACACCCTTCATCCCTCCATCCACACCCTGCATCTCTCCATCCACACCCTGTATCGCTCTGTCCACACCCTGTATCCCTCTGTACACACCCTGTATCCCTCTATCCACACCCTGTATCCCTCTGTCTATACCCTGCATCCCTCTATCGACACCCTGTATCCCTCTATCCACACCCTGTATCCCTCTATCCACTCCCTGTATCTCTCCATCCACACCCTGTATCCCTCTGTCGACACCCTGCATCCCTCCATCAATCCAACCCTTTTTCCCTCTATCCACAACCTGTATCCCTCTGTCCACACTCTGTATCCCTCTATCCACACCCTGTATCCCTCTATCCACAGCCTGTAACCATCTGTCCACACCTTGTATCCCTCCATCAACACCCTGCATCCCTCCGTCCACACCCTGTATCCCTCTATCCACACCCTGCATCCCTCTGTCCATATCCGGCATCCCTCCATCCACACCCTGTATCCCTCTATCCACAGCCTGTATCCCTCTGTCCACACCCTGTATCCCTCCATCCACACCTTGTATCCCTCCATCCACTCCCTGTATCCCTCGATCCACACCCTGTTTCCCTCTGCCCGCACCCTGAATCCCTCTGTCCACACCCTGAATCCCTCTGTCCACACCCTGTATCCCTCTGTCAATACCCTGCATCCCTCTGTCCACACCCTGAATCCCTCTGTCCACACCCTGTATCCCTCTGTCAATACCCTGCATCCCTCCATCCACACTCTGTATCCCTCCATCCACACCCTGTATCCCTCTATCCACACCCTGTATCCCACTATCCACACCCTGTATCCCTCCATCCACACCCTGCATCCCTCCATCCACACCCTGTATCCCTCTGTTCACAACCTGTATCCCACTATCCACACCCTGTATCCCTCCATCCACACCCTGTATCCCTCTGTCCACACGATGTATCCCTCTATACACACCCTGTATCCCTCTGTCCACACCCTGTATCCCTCTATCCACACCTTGTATCCCTCTATCCACACCCTGTATCCCTCGGTGCACACCCTTCATCCCTCCATCCACACCCTGCATCCCTCCATCCACACCCTGCATCCCTCCATCCACACCCTGTATCCCTCTATACACACCCTGTATCCCTCTGTCCACACTCTGTCTCCCTCTGTCCACTCCCTGCATCCCTCCATCCACACCCTGTATCCCTCTATCCACACCCTGTATCGCTCTGTCCACACCCTGTATCCCTCCATCCACACCTTGTATCCTTCTATCCACACCCTGTATCCCTCTATCCACACCCTGTATCCCTCGATCCACACCCTGTATCCCTCTATCCCCATCCTGCGTCCCGCTATCCACACCCTGTATCCCTCTATCCACACCCTGTATCCCTCTATCCACACTCTGTAACCCTCTGTCCACACCTTGTATCCCTCTGTCCACACCCTGTATACCTCTATCCACACCCTGTATCCCTCTATCCCCATCCTGCGTCCCGCTGTCCACACCCTGTATCCCTCTGTCCACACCCTGTATCCCTCTATCCACACCCTGTATCCCTCTGTCCACACCCTGTATCCCTCCATCCACACCCTGTAACCCTCTGTCCACACCTCGTATCCCTCCATCAACACCCTGCTTCCCTCCGTCCACACCCTGTATCCCTCTATCCACACCCTGCATCCCTCTGTCCATATCCTGCATCCCTCCATCCACACCCTGTATCCCTCTATCCACACCCTGAATCCCTCTGTCCACACCCTGTATCCCTCTGTCCACACCCTGTATACCACTATCCACACCCTGTATCTCTCCATCCACACCTTGTATCGCTCTGTCCACACCCTGTATTCCTCTGTCCACAGCCTGTATCCCTCTATCCACACCCTGTATCCCTCTATCCACACCCTGAATCCCTCTGTCCACACCCTGTATCCCTCTATCCACACCCTGCATCCCTCTGTACACACCCTGTATCCCTCTGTCCACACCCTGTATCCCTCTATCCACACCCTGCATCCCTCTGTACACACCCTGTATCCCTCTGTCCACACCCTGTATCCCTCTATCCACACCCTGTATCTCTCGGTCCACACCCAATATCCCTCGATCCACGCCCTGTATCCCTCTGTCCACACGCTGTATCCCTCTGCCCACACCCTGTATCCCTCTATCCACACCCTGTATCCCTCTGTCCACACGCTGTATCCCTCTATCCACACCCTGTATCCCTCTGTGCACACCCTGTATCCCTCTATCCACACCCTGTATCCCTCTGTCCACACCCTTCATCCCTCCGTCCACACCCTGCATCCCTCCATCCACACCCTGTATCCCTCTACACACACTCTGTAACCCTCTGCCCACACCCCGTATCCCTCTATCCACACCCTGCATCCCTCCTTCCACACCCTGTATCCCTCGGTCCACACCCTGTATCCCTCTATCCACACCCTGTATCCCTCTGTCTACACTCTGTATCTCTCTGTCCACTCCCTGTATCCCTCTATTCACACCCTGTATCCCTCTATGCCCACCCTGTATCCCTCTGTCAATACCCTGCATCCCTCCATCCACACCCTGTATCCCTCTATCCACACCCTGTATCCCTCTATCCACACCCTGTATCCCTCTGTGCACACCCTTCATCCCTCCATCCACACCTTGTATCCCTCTGTCCACACCCTGTATACCTCTATCCACACCCTGTATCCCTCTATCCCCATCCTGCGTCCCGCTGTCCACACCCTGTATCCCTCTGTCCACAACCTGTATCCCTCTATCCACACCCTGTATCCCTCTGTCCACACCCTGTATCCCTCTATCCACAGCCTGTAACCCTCTGTCCACACCTTGTATCCCTCCATCCACACCCTGTAACCCTCTGTCCACACCTCGTATCCCTCCATCAACACCCTGCATCCCTCCGTCCACACCCTGTATCCCTCTATCCACACCCTGCATCCCTCTGTCCATATCCTGCATCCCTCCATCCACACCCTGTATCCCTCTATCCACACCCTGAATCCCTCTGTCCACACCCTGTATCCCTCTATCCACACCCTGCATCCCTCTGTACACACCCTGTATCCCTCTGTCCACACCCTGTATCCCTCTATCCACACCCTGTATCTCTCGGTCCACACCCAATATCCCTCGATCCACGCCCTGTATCCCTCTGTCCACACGCTGTATCCCTCTGCCCACACCCTGTATCCCTCTATCCACACCCTGTATCCCTCTGTCCACACGCTGTATCCCTCTATCCACACCCTGTATCCCTCTGTGCACACCCTGTATCCCTCTATCCACACCCTGTATCCCTCTGTCCACACCCTTCATCCCTCCGTCCACACCCTGCATCCCTCCATCCACACCCTGTATCCCTCTACACACACTCTGTAACCCTCTGTCCACACCCCGTATCCCTCTATCCACACCCTGCATCCCTCCTTCCACACCCTGTATCCCTCGGTCCACACCCTGTATCCCTCTATCCACACCCTGTATCCCTCTGTCTACACTCTGTATCTCTCTGTCCACTCCCTGTATCCCTCTATTCACACCCTGTATCCCTCTATGCCCACCCTGTATCCCTCTGTCAATACCCTGTATCCCTCCATCCACACCCTGTATCCCTCTATCCACACCCTGTATCCCTCTATCCACACCCTGTATCCCTCTGTGCACACCCTTCATCCCTCCATCCACACCCTGCATCCCTCCATCCACACCTTGCATCCCTCCATCCACACCCTGTATCCCTCTATCCACACCCTGTATCCCTCTGTCCACACGCTGTATCCCTCTATACACACCCTGTATCCCTCTGTCCACTCCCTGTATCCCTCTGTCCACACCCTGTATCCCTCTATCCACTCCCTGTATCTCTCCATCCACACCCTGTATCCCTCTGTCGACACCCTGCATCCCTCCATCCATCCACCCCCTGTATCCCTCTATCCACAACCTGTATCCCTCTGTCCACACTCTGTATCCCTCTATCCACACCTTGTATCCCTCTGTCCATACCCTGCATCCCTCTATCCACACCCTGTATCCCTCTATCCACAGCCTGTAACCCTCTGTCCACACCTTGTATCCCTCCATCCACACCCTGTAACCCTCTGTCCACACCTCGTATCCCTCCATCAACACCCTGCATCCCTCCGTCCACACCCTGTATCCCTCTATCCACACCCTGCATCCCTCTGTCCATATCCTGCATCCCTCCATCCACACCCTGTATCCCTCTATCCACAGCCTGTATCCCTCTGTCCACACCCTGTATCCCTCCATCCACACCTTGTATCCCTCCATCCACACCCTGTATCCCTCGATCCACACCCTGTTTCCCTCTGCCCGCACCCTGTATCCCTCTGTCCACACCCTGAATCCATCTGTCCACACCCTGTATCCCTCTATCCACACTCTGTATCCCTCTATCCACTCCCTGTATCTCTCCGTCCACACCCTGTATCCCTCTGTCCACACCCTGTATTCCTCTGTCCACACCCTGAATCCCTCTGTCCACACACTGAATCCATCTGTCCACACCCAGTATCCCTCTGTCCACACCCTGAATCCATCTGTCCACACCCTGTATCCCTCTGTCCACACTCTGTATCACTCTGTCCACTCCCTGAATCCCTCTGTTCACACCCTGTATCCCTCTATCCACACACTGTATCCCTCTGTCAATACCCTGCATCCCTCCATCCACACCCTGTATCCCTCTGTCCACACCCTGTATCCCTCTGTCCACACCCTGTATCCCTCTATCCACACCCTGCATCCCTCTGACCACACCCTGTATCCCTCTATCCACACCCTGTATCCCTCCATCCACACCCTGCATCCCTCCATCCACACCTTGTATCCCTCTATCCACACCCTCCATCCCTCTGTCCACACCCTGTATCCCTCTATCCACACCCTGAATCCCTCTGTCCACACCCTGTATCCCTCTATCCACACCCTGTATTCCTCTATCCACACCCTGTATCCCTCTGCCCACTCCCTGAATCCCTCTGTTCACACCCTGTATCCCTCTATCCACACACTGTATCCCTCTATCCGCACCCTGTATCCCTCTATCCACACCCTCTATTCCTCTATCCACAACCTGTATCACTCTGTCCACACTCTGTATCCCTCTGCCCACTCCCTGAATCCCTCTGTTCACACCCTGTATCCCTCTATCCACACACTGTATCCCTCTATCCGCACCCTGTATCCCTCTATCCACACCCTCTATTCCTCTATCCACAACCTGTATCCCTCTATCCACACCCTCCATCCCTCTGTCCACACCTTGTATCCCTCTATCCACACCCTGTATTCCTCTATCCACAACCTCTATCCCTCTGTCCACACTCTGTATCCCTCTATCCACACACTGTATCCCTCCATCCACACCCTGTATCCCTCTATCCACACGCGGCTTACACTAGGTTATTCATGAGATTTAGAGGGTTTGTGATTTTCTCTCACCCTCTGCTGAATGTTCCTAATCATCTCCCCAACAGCCTGCCCCTCTCACAGCTGGAAACAAATGCCTTCAGCAGCACCTTTCACACGGGCACCAGTCATAAACAGGAGCTTAGTGGAATTGATTTATTATTTGCAGTGATAAATTTACAACTTTCTGTGCTCTGGCACATAAACAATGTCTGAGGAGGAATTAAACTTGGTCGATTTTGAAGAGTTGACAGGGAAAGGGTTTTTAATCTACCTCCAGTCAGTTTCCTATTACACTCAAACATAGTCCAATCTAGCCCAACGGGGTCCAAACTAACTCCAACGTGGTCAAACAGGGATCTGGCAGAGATCCAGTGGGACACGAGCACTCATGTAGAAACCTTCCATCGGAATCTACACAGGAATTCAGAGTGGCTCAGACAGACCTTCAACGTGGGTCCAACCAGCAGGCGAATCCAATCCCAACGAGAGTAGATGGCTTTGACAGAATTGATGGCATCAATGTGGGGTCATTCTGAAGAAGCGGATCACTAGACTCAGTGATCATTGAATGGGAATCTGACAAAGTCGGCTGACAGACAAACAGGATGGATTGGGAATCAAGCAGGATTGAGCGCAGGTTTGACAGAGTCGGGTGAAAATCACACAGAAGTGGGTGAGAATGAAACAAGATCAACTGGGAGCTGAAAATGTGTTGCTGGAAAAGCGCAGCAGGTTAGGCAGCATCCAAGGAACAGGAAATTCGATGTTTCGGGCATAAGCCCTTCATCAGGAAAGTCAAATAGGATTGGTTGATAATCAAAGGTATTTGGGTGGGCCCCCGAGGGGAGCATTGAGAACTTAATACGGTTGAGTGTGGAGCTGAAAATGTGTTGCTGGAAAAGCGCAGCAGGTCAGGCAGCATCCAAGGAACAGGATGTTCCTTGGATGCTGCCTGACCTGCTGCGCTTTTCCAGCAACACATTTTCAACTCTGATCTCCAGCATCTGCAGTCCTCACTTTCTCCACGAGGGTTGAGTGTGGGCCTGACAGAAGTAAGCGAGAAACTAACTGATCTAATCAGGGATTCAATGTGACTGATGGAGCATCTCTTGGGATTGTGTGAGATTCGAAGGTATTGAGGAGGAATTTATATGCATCGTATGAGGATCAGACAGAGAAAACTAGCCACTAATCGGATGATAGAATCTAGAAGTTAGACAAGCCACAAGGTTGATTTTGCTGCAAAATAAAAATGGAAGAGGCAGTAAGTCACAAGTAAGACACACAACGGGCTGCAGAATCAAACTGAAGACATCGTTCAAGTGGGAAATGGGAAATGGACAGACAGCAGGAGAAACTAGGACAAACGGGAACAACAGTCCAATAAATATCAACAGTGTGTGTGAGAGAGAGAGTGAGTGGGAAGCAGGATAGGGCATTGTGTGTGTGCGTGTGTGTGTATCGGGTGGGGGGGTGGGTTAGATGGGATTTTGTGTGTGTGTGTGTGTGTGTGTGTGTGTGTGTGTGTGTGTGTGTGTGTGGAGTTGGATGGGGTACTGTGTGTGTGTGAGAGGGGGTGGGTTTGGATGGGGTACAGAGTTTGTGTGAAGGTGGGTGGGTTTTGGATGGGGTATAGTGTGTGTGAGGGTGGGTGTGTAGATTTTGGATGTGGTACAGTATGTGTGTGAGGGTGGGTGGGTTTTGGATGGGGTACAGTGTGTGAAAGGGTGGGTGGGTTTTTGATGGGGTACAGTGTGTTTGAGGGTGTGTGGCCTTTGCATGGGGTACAGAGTGTGTGTGTGTGTGTGTGTGTGTGTGTGTGTGTGTGTGTGTGTGTGTGTGTGTGTGTGGTTTTGGATGGGGTACAGTGTGTGTGTGAGTGGGGTTTGGATGGGGTACAGTGTGTGGGAGGGTGGGTGGGTTTTAGATGGGGTACAGCGTGTGTGTGTGAGGGTGGGTGTGCTTTGGATGGGGTACAGTGTGTGTGTGTGAGGGTGGGTGGGTTTTGGATGGGGTGCAGTGTGTGTGAGGGTCAGTGGGTTTTGGATGGGGTGCAGTGTGTGTGCTTTTGTGAGGGTGGGTAGGCTTTGGATGGGGTACAGTGTGTGTGAGGGTGGGTGGGTTTTGGATGGGGTACAGTGTGTGTGTGTGAGAGTGGGGAGTTGGTGGGGTACTGTGTGTGTGTGTGTGTGTGTGTGTGTGAGGGTGAGGGGCTTTTGGATGGCGTACTGTGTGTGTGTGAGTGTGTTTGTGGAATTGAATGGGGGACAGTGTGTGTGTGTGTGTGTGTGTGTGTGTGTGACGGTGGGTGGGTCATGGATAAGGTAGAATGTGTGTGTGAGGTTGAAAGGGTTTTGGATGCAGGACAATGTATGCGTGAGGGTGGGTGGGTTTTGGATGGGGTACAGTGTGTGTGTGAGGGTGGGTGGGTTTTGGATTGGGTGCAGTGTGTGTGTGAGGGTGGGTGGGTTTTGGATTGGGTGCAGTGTGTGTGAGGGTGGGTGGGTTTTGGATGGGGTACGTGTGTGTGTGAGTGTGTTTGTGGAATTGAATGGGGGACTGTGTGTGTGTGTGTGACGGTGGGTGGTCATGGATAAGGTAGAATGTGTGTGTGAGGGTGAAAGGGTTTTGGATGGGGTACCGTGTGTGTGAGGGGGTGGGTGGGCTTTGGATGGGGTACAGTGTGTGTGTGTGTCGGAGTGGCTGGGTTTTGGATGGGGTACAGTGTGTGTGTGTGTGTGTGTGTGTCGGAGTGGGTGCGTTTTGGATGGGGTACAGTGTGTGTGTGGGGGGAGGGTAGGTTTTGGATGGGGTACAGTGTGTGTGAGGGTGGGTGGGTTTTGGATGGGGTTCAGTGTGTGTGTGGGTGTGAGGGTGAGGGGCTTTTGGATGGGGTACTGTGTGTGTGTGTGAGGGTGGGTTTTGGATGGGGTATGTGTGTGTGAGTGTGTTAGTGGAATTGAATGGGGGACAGTGTGTGTGTGTGTGTGTGACGGTGGGTGGGTTATGGATAAGGTAGAATGTGTGTGTGTGAGGGTGAAAGGGTTTTGGATGGGGCACAGTGTGTGTGAGGGGGTGGGTGGGCTTTGGATAGGGTACAGTGTGTGTGAGTGTGGGTGGGTTTTGGATGGGGTACAGTGTGTGTGTGTGTGTGTGTGTGTGTGTGTGAGGGTGGGGAGTTGGTGGGGTACTGTGTGTGTGTGAGAGTGGGTGGGTTTTGGATGGGGTACAGTGTGTGTGTGTGTGTGTAAAGGTGGGGAGTTGGTGGGGTACAGTGTGTGTCTGAGAGGGGGGCGAGTTGGTTGGTACAGTGTGTGTGGGGGTGGGTGGGTTTTGGATGTGGCACTGTGTGTGTGTGTGTGTCGGAGTGGGTGGGTTTTGGATGGGGTACAGTGTGTGTGTGTGTGTCGGAGTGGGTGGGTTTTGGATGGTGTACAGTGTGTGTGTGTGGGGGGTAGGTTTTGGATGGGGTACAGTGTGTGTGTGTGAGAGTGGGTGGGTTTTGGATGGAGTACAGTGTATGCGTGAGGGTGGGTGGGCTTTGGATAGGGTACAGTGTGTGTGAGGGTGGGTGGGTTTTGGATGAGGTACTGTGTTTGTGTGTGTGTGTGAAGGTGGGGAGTTGGTGGAGTACAGTGTGTGTGTGGGGGTGGGTGGGTTTGTTTGGGTACAGTGTTTGTGTGTGGGGGTGGGGAGTTGGTGGGGTACAGTGTGTGTGTGTGAGGGTGAAGAGTTGGTGGGGTACAGTGTGTGTGTGAGGGGGGGTTGGATGGGGTACAGAGTGTGCATGTGTGTGTGTTTGAGGGTGGGTGGGTTTTGGATGGGGTACAGTGTGTGTGTGAGAGTGGGTGGGTTTTGGATGGGGTACAGAGTGTGTGTGTGTGTGTGTTTGAGGGTGGGTGGGTTTTGGATGGGGTACAGTGTGTGTGTGAGGGTGGGTGGGTTCTGGATGGGGCACAGTGTGTGTGTGTGAGGGTGTGTGGGTTTTGGATGGGGTACTGTGTGTGTGTGTGTGTGTGGGGGTGGGGAGTTGGTGGGGTACAGTGTGTGTGTGTGAGGGTGGGGAGTTGGTGGGGTACAGTGTGTGTGTGTGGGTTTTGCGTGGGGTACAGAGTGTGTGTGTGTGTGTGTGTGTGTGTGTGAGGGTGGGTGGGTTTTGGATGGGGTACAGTGTGTGTGAGGGGGTGGGTGGGATTTGGATGTTGCAGTGTGTGTGTGTGTGTGTGTGTGTGTGAAAGTGTTTTGGATGGGGTACTGTGTGTGTGTGTGTGAGGGTAGGGAGTTGGTGGGGTACTGTGTGTGTGTGAAACGGTGGGGAGTTGGTGGGGTACACTGTTTGTGTGTGAGGGCGGGTGGGTTTTGGATGGGGTACAGTGTGTGTGTGAGAGTGGGTGGGTTTTGGATGGGGTACTGTGTGTGTGTGTGTGTGTGTGTGTGTGTGAGAGAGAGAGAGAGAGGGTGGGAAGTTGGTGGGGTACTGTGTGTGTGTGTGTGTGTGTGAGGGTAGGGAATTGGTGGGGTACAGTGTGTGTCTGCGAGGATGGAGAGTTGGTGGGTACAGTGTGTGTGTGGGGGTGGGTGGGTTTTGAATGGGGTACAGTGCGCGCGTGTGTGTGAGGGTGGGGAGTTGGTGGGGTACAGTGTGTGTGGGGGGATGGGGGGTTTGTTTGTGTACAGTGTGTGTGAGGGTGGGTGGGGTTTGGATGAGGTACAGAGTGTGTGTGTGTGTGTGTGTGAGGGTGGGTGGGATTTCGATGGGGTACAGTGTGTGTGTGAGGGTGGGTGGGTTTTGGATGGGGTACAGTGTGTGTGTGTGAGAGTGGGGGGGTTTGGATGTGGTACAGTGTGTGTGTGTGTGAGGGTGGGGAGTTGGTGAGGTACTGTGTGTGTGTGTGTGTGTGTGTGTGTATGTGTGTGTGTGAGGGTGGGGAGTTGGTGGGGTACAGTGTGTGTTTGTGAGGGTGGGGAGTTGGTGGGTACAGTGTGTGTGTGTGTGCGGGTTGGGGGGGTTTGATTGGGTACAGTGTGTGTGTGTGAGGGTGTGTGGGTTTTGGATGGGGTACTGTGTGTGTGTGCATGTGTGTGTGTGAGGGTGGGGACTTGGTGAGGTACAGTGTGTGTGGGGGTGGGGAGTTGGTGGGGTGCAGTGTGTGTGTGTGGGTTTTGGGTGGGGTACAGAGTGTGTGTGTGTGTGTGTGTGTGTGAGGGTTGGTGGGTTTTGGATGGGGTACAGTGTGTGTGAGGGGGTGGGTGGGTTTTGGATGGGGTACAGTGTGTGTATGTGTGTGAGGGTGGGGAGTTGGTGGGGAACAGTGTGTGTGTGGGGGTGGGTGAGTTTGTTTGGGTACAGTGTTTGTGTGTGGGTGTGGGGAGTTGGTGGGGTACAGTGTGTGTGTGTGAGGGTGAGGAGTTGGTGGGGTACAGTGTGTGTGGGGGGGGGGTTGGATGGGGTACAGAGTGTGCATGTGTGTGTGTTTGAGGGTGGGTGGATTTTGGATGGGGTACAGTGTGTGTATGTGTGTGAGGGTGGGTAGTTGGTGGGGTACAGTGTGTGTGTGGGTGTGGGTGAGTTTGTTTGGGTACAGTGTTTGTGTGTGGGGGTGGGGAGTTGGTGGGGTACATTGTGTGTGTGTGAGGGTGAGGAGTTGGTGGGGTACAGTGTGTGTGGGGGGGGTTGGATGGGGTACAGAGTGTGCATGTGTGTGTGTTTGAGGGTGGGTGGGCTTTGGATGGGGGACAGTGTGTGTGTGTGAGAGTGGGTGGGTTTTGGATGGGGTGCAGAGTGTGTGTGTGTGTGTGTGTGTTTGAGGGTGAGGAGTTGGTGGGGTACAGTGTGTGTGGGGGGGGTTGGATGGGGTACAGAGTGTGCATGTGTGTGTGTTTGAGGGTGGGTGGATTTTGGATGGGGTACAGTGTGTGTATGTGTGTGAGGGTGGGTAGTTGGTGGGGTACAGTGTGTGTGTGGGTTTGGGTGAGTTTGTTTGGGTACAGTGTTTGTGTGTGGGGGTGGGGAGTTGGTGGGGTACATTGTGTGTGTGTGAGGGTGAGGAGTTGGTGGGGTACAGTGTGTGTGGGGGGGGTTGGATGGGGTACAGAGTGTGCATGTGTGTGTGTTTGAGGGTGGTGGGCTTTGGATGGGGTACTGTGCGTGTGTGTGTGTGTGTGGAGTTGGATGGGTACAGTGTTTGTGTGAGGGTGGGTGGGTTTTGATTGGGTACAGTGTGTGTGAGAGTGGGTGGGCTTTGGATGGGGCACAGTGTGTGTGTGTTTGAGGGTGAGTGGGGTTTGGATGGGGTACAGTGTGTGTGTGAGGGTGGGTGGGTTTTGGATGGGGTACAGTGTGTGTGTGTGTGTGTGTGTGAGGGTGGGGACTTGGTGAGGTACAGTGTGTGTGGGGGTGGGGAGTTGGTGGGGTACAGTGTGTGTGTGTGTGAGGGTGGGGAGTTGGTGGGGTACAGTGTATGTGTGTGGGTTTTGGGCGGGGTACAGAGTGTGTGTGTGTGTGTGTGTGTGTGTATGAGAAAGTGTTTTGGATGGGGTACTGTGTGTGTGTGAGGGTGGGGAGTTGGTGGGGTACTGTGTGTGTGTGTGTGTGTGAGACGGTGGGAGTTGGTGGTGTACACTGTTTGTGTGTGAGGGTGGGTGGGTTTTGGATGGGGTACAGTGTGTGTGTGAGAGTGGGTGGGTTTTGGATGGGGTACTGTGTGTGTGTGTGTGTGTGAGAGAGAGGGTGGGGAGTTGGTGGGGTACTGTGTGTGTGTGTGTGTGTGGGTGGGGAGTTGGTGGGGTACAGTGTGTGTCTGTGAGGATGGAGAGTTGGTGGGTACAGTGTGTGTGGGGGTGGGTGGGTTTTGGATGGGGTACAGTGTGTTTGTGTGAGGGTGGGGAGTTGGTGGGGTACAGTATGTGTGTGGGGTGGAGAGGGTTGTTTGGGTACAGTGTGTGTGTGGGGGTGGGGAATTTGTGGGGTACAGTGTGTATGTGTGAGTGTGGGGAGTTGTTGGGGTACAGTGTGTGTGTGTGAGTGTGGGGAGTTGGTGGGGTACAGTGTGTGTGTGTGGGGGGGTTTGGATGGGGTACAGTGTGTGTGTGTGTGTGTGTTTGAGGGTGGGTGGGTTTTGGATGGGGTACAGTGCGTGCGTGTGTGTGAGGGTGGGGAGTTGGTGGGGTACAGTGTGTGTGGGGGGATGGGGGTTTTGGATGGGGTACAGTGTGTTTGTGTGAGGGTGGGGAGTTGGTGGGGTACAGTATGTGTGTGGGGTGGAGGGGGTTGTTTGGGTACAGTGTGTGTGTGTGGGGGTGGGGAATTTGTGGGGTACAGTGTGTATGTGTGAGTGTGGGGAGTTGGTGGGGTACAGTGTGTGTGTGAGTGTGGGGAGTTGGTGGGGTACAGTGTGTGTGTGGGGGGGGGTTTGGATGGGGTACTGTGTGTGTGTGTGTGTGTGTTTGAGGGTGGGTGGGTTTTGGATGGGGTACAGTGCGTGCGTGTGTGTGAGGGTGGGGAGTTGGTGAGGTACAGTGTGTGTGTGTGTGTGTGTGTTTGTGTATGTGTGTGTGTGAGGGTGGGGAGTTGGTGGGGTACAGTGTGTGTCTGTGAGGGTGGGGAGTTGGTGGGTACAGGTGGGGGGGGTTTGATTGGGTACAGTGTGTGTGTGAGGGTGGGGAGTTGGTGGGGTACAGTGTGTGTGTGTGGGTTTTGCGTGGGGTACAGAGTGTGTGTGTGTGAGGGTGGGGAGTTGGTGGGGTACAGTATGTGTGTGGGGTGGAGAGGGTTGTTTGGGTACAGTGTGTGTGTGGGGGTGGGGAATTTGTGGGGTACAGTGTGTATGTGTGAGTGTGGGGAGTTGTTGGGGTACAGTGTGTGTGTGTGAGTGTGGGGAGTTGGTGGGGTACAGTGTGTGTGTGTGGGGGGGTTTGGATGGGGTACAGTGTGTGTGTGTGTGTGTGTTTGAGGGTGGGTGGGTTTTGGATGGGGTACAGTGCGTGCGTGTGTGTGAGGGTGGGGAGTTGGTGGGGTACAGTGTGTGTGGGGGGATGGGGGTTTTGGATGGGGTACAGTGTGTTTGTGTGAGGGTGGGGAGTTGGTGGGGTACAGTATGTGTGTGGGGTGGAGGGGGTTGTTTGGGTACAGTGTGTGTGTGTGGGGGTGGGGAATTTGTGGGGTACAGTGTGTATGTGTGAGTGTGGGGAGTTGGTGGGGTACAGTGTGTGTGTGAGTGTGGGGAGTTGGTGGGGTACAGTGTGTGTGTGGGGGGGGGTTTGGATGGGGTACTGTGTGTGTGTGTGTGTGTGTTTGAGGGTGGGTGGGTTTTGGATGGGGTACAGTGCGTGCGTGTGTGTGAGGGTGGGGAGTTGGTGAGGTACAGTGTGTGTGTGTGTGTGTGTGTTTGTGTATGTGTGTGTGTGAGGGTGGGGAGTTGGTGGGGTACAGTGTGTGTCTGTGAGGGTGGGGAGTTGGTGGGTACAGGTGGGGGGGGTTTGATTGGGTACAGTGTGTGTGTGAGGGTGGGGAGTTGGTGGGGTACAGTGTGTGTGTGTGTGTGTGAGACGGTGGGGAATTGGTGGGGTACACTGTGTGTGTGGGTTTTAGATGGTGTACAGTGTGTGTGTGTGAGGGTGGGAAGTTGGTAAGGTACAGTGTGTGTGTGTGTGTGTCTTTGTGTATGTGTGTGTGTGAGGGTGGGGAGTTGGTGGGGTACAGTGTGTGTCTGTGAGGGTGGGGAGTTGGTGGGTACAGGTGGGTGGGGTTTGATTGGGTGCAGTGTGTGTGTGAGGGTGGGGAGTTGGTGAGGTACAGTGTGTGTGTGTGTGTGTGTGTGTGAGACGGTGGGGAATTGGTGGGGTACACTGTGTGTGGGTTTTAGATGGGGTACAGTGTGTGTGTGTGAGGGTGGGAAGTTGGTGGGGTACAGTGTGTGTGTGTGTGTGTGTGAGAGTGGGTGGGTTATGGATAGGGTACAGTGTGTGTGTGTGAGAGTGGGTGGGTTTTGAATGGGGTACAGTGTGTGTGTGTGTGTGTGAGGGTGGTGAGTTGGTGAGGTACAGTGTGTGTCTGTGAGGGTGGGGAGTTGGTGGGTACAGTGTGTGTGTGAAGGTGGGGAGTTGGTGGGGTACAGTGTGTGTGTGTGAGGGTGGGGACTTGGTGGGGTACTGTGTGTGTGTGGGGGTGGGGGGATTTGTTTGGTTACAGTGTGTGTGTGTGTGCGGAGTTGGTGGTGTACAGTGTGTGTGGGGGGTTGGTTTGGATTGGGCACAGAGTGTCTGTGTGTGTGTGTGTGTGTGAGAGTGGGTGGGTTTTGGA
Organism: Hemiscyllium ocellatum; assembly: GCF_020745735.1. NCBI lineage: Eukaryota > Metazoa > Chordata > Chondrichthyes > Orectolobiformes > Hemiscylliidae > Hemiscyllium > Hemiscyllium ocellatum. Next base: position 7,387,103 of record NC_083415.1, on the reverse strand, counting down.
TGGGGCACAGAGTGTGTGTGTGTGTGTGTGTTTGAGGGTGGGTGGGTTTTGGATGGGGTACAGTGTGTGTGTGTGTGAGGGTGGGGGGTTGGTGGGGTACAGTGTGTGTGTGGGGGTGGGGAGTTTGTTTGGGTACAGTGTGTGTGAGGGTGGGGGGGTTTGGATGGGGTACTGTGTGTGTGTGTGTGTGTGAGGGTGGGGAGTTGGTGGGTTACAGTGGGTGTGTGAGGGTGGGTGGGGTTTGGATGGGATAAAGTGTGTGTATGGGTGGGTGAATTTTCGATTGGGTATAGTGTGTGTTTGTGTGAGGGTGGGTGGGCTTTGGATGGGGTACAGTGTGTGAGTGTGCATGTGAGCGTGGGTGGGTTTTGGATGGGGTACAGTGTGTGTGTGTGAGAGTGGGTGGGTTTTGGATGGGGTACAGTGTGTGCGTGTGTGAGGATGAGTGTGTTTTGGATGGAGTACAGTGTGTGTGAGAGTGGGTGGGTTTTGGATGGGGTACTGTGTGTGTGTGAGGGTGGGCAGTTGGTGGGGTACAGTGTGTGTCTGTGAGGATGGAGAGTTGGTGGGTACAGTGTGTGTATGAGGATGGGGAGTTGGTGGGTACAGTGTGTGTCTGTGAGGATGGAGAGTTGGTGGGTACAGTGTGTGTCTGTGAGGATGGGGAGTTGGTGGGTACAGTGTGTGTGAGAGGGTGGGGAGTTGGTGGGGTACATTGTGTGTCTGTGAGGGTGGGGAGTTGGTGGGTACAGTGTGTGGGGGGGATGGGTGGGTTTTGGATGGGGTACAGTGTGTGTGTGTATGAGGGTGGGGAGTTGGTGGGGTACAGTGCGTGTGTGGGGGTGGGGTGGTTTGTTTAGGTACTGTGTGTGTGGGGGGGTGGGGAGTTGGTGGGGTACAGTGTGTGTGTGTGAGGGTGAGGAGTTGGTGGGATACAGTGTGTGTGTGTGGGGATGGGGGTTGGATGGGGTACAGAGTGTGCATGTGTGTGTGTGTATGTGTGTGTGAGGGGTGGGTGGGTTTTGGATGGGGTACAGCATGTGTGTGAGGGGTGGGTTTTGGATGGGGTACAGTTTGTGTGAGGGTAGGTGGGTTTTGGATGGCGTAGAGTGTGTGAGTGATAGTGGGTGGAGAGTTGGATGGGGTACAGTGTGTGTGTGTGAGGGTGTGTGGGGAGTTGGATGGGGTACAGTGTGTGTCAAGGTTTGTGGGTTTTGGATGGGGTACTGTGTGTGTGTGAATATGGTTTTTGGATGGGGTAGCGTGTGTGTGTATGAGGGTGGATGGGTTTTGATGGGGTAGTGTGTGTGTGTGTGTGTGTGTGTGTGTGTGTGTGTGTGTGTGTGTGTGTGTGTGTGTGTGTGTGAAGTTAGATGGGTACAGTGTTTGTATGAGGGTGGGTGTGTTTTGATTGGGTACAGTGTGTGTGAGGGTGGGTGGGCTTTGGATGGGGTACAGTGTATGTGTGTGAGGGTGGATGGGATTTGGATGGGGTACAGTGTGTGTGCGCGGGTGGGTGGGTTTTGAATGGGGTACAGTGTGTGTGCACGTGAGGGTGGATTAGTTTTGGATGGGGTACTGTGTGTGAGGGTGGGTTTTGGATGGGGTAGAGTGTGTGAGTGAGGGTGGGTGGGGTGTTAGAGGGGGTACAGTATGTGTGAGAGTGGGTGGGATTAGATGGGGTACAATGTGTGTGAGGGTGGGTGCGATTAGATGGGGTACAGTGTGCGTGTGTGAGGGTGGGTTGGGTTTTGGATGGGGTACAGTGTATGTGTGAGGGTGGGTGGGTTTTGATTGGGTACAGTTTGTGTGAGGGTGGGTGGGTTTTGGATGGGGTACAGTGTGTGTGCGAAGGTGGTTTTCGGATGGGGTAGAGTGTGTCTGTGTGAGGGTGGGTGGCTTTTGGATGGGTAGTGTGTGTGAGGGTAGGTGGGTTTTGGATGGAGTAGAGTGTGTGTGTGAGGGTGGATGGGTATTGGATGGGGTACAGTGTGTGTGTGAGGGTGGGTGGGTATTGGATGGGGTACAGTGTATGTGTGAGGGTGGGTGGGTTTTTGATAGGGTACAGTGTTTGTGTGTGAGGATGGGTGGACTTTGGATGGGATACAGTGTGTGTGTGTGGGTGGGTGGGTTTTGGAAGGGGAATAGTGTGTGTGTGTGTGTGTGTGTGTGTGTGTGTGTGTGTGTGTGTGTGAGTGTGCGTGAGAGTGGGTGGGTTTTGGATGCGATACAGTGTGTGTGAGGATGGGTGAATTTTCGATTGGGTATAGTGTGTGTTTGTGTGAGTGTTGGTGGGCTTTGGATGGGGTACAGTGTGTGTTTGTGCGTGTGAGGGTGGGTGGGTTTTGTATGGGGTAGTGTGTGTGTGTGTGTGTGGGTAGGTGTTGGATGGTGTACAGTGTATGTGGGAGGGTGGGTGGGTATTGGACGGGGTACAGTGTATGTGTGAGGGTGGATGGGTTTTGGAGGGCGTAGCGTGTGTGAGTGATGGTGGGTGGGGAGTTGGATGGGGTACAGTGTGTGTGTAAGGGTGGGTGGGGTTTTGATAGGGTACAGTGTGTGTGTGAGAGTGGGTGGGATTTGGATGGAGTAGAGTGTGTGAGTGAGGGTGGGTGGGGTGTTAGAGGGGGTACAGTGTGTGTGAGAGTGGGTGGGATTAGATGGGGTACAATGTGTGTGAGGGTGGGTGGGATTAGATGGGGTACAGTGTGTGTGCGTGAGGTTGGGTGGGTTTTGGATAGGTACAGTGTATGTGTGAGGGTGGGTTGGGTTTTGGATGGGGTACAGTGTGTATGTGAGGGTGGGTGGGTTTTGGATGGGGTACAGTGTGTGCGCGAAGGTGGTTTTCGGATGGGGTAGAGTGTGTCTGTGTGAGGGTGGGTGGCTTTTGGATGGGTAGTGTGTGTGAGGGTAGGTGGGTTTTGGATGGAGTAGAGTGTGTGTGTGAGGGTGGATGGGTATTGGATTGGGGACAGTGTATGTGAGAGGGTGGGTGGGTATTGGATGGGGTACAGTGTATGTGTGAGGGTGGGTGGGTTTTTGACAGGGTACAGTGTTTGTGTGTGAGAATGGGTGGACTATGGATGGGATACAGTGTGTGTGTGTGGGTGGGTCAGTTTTGGAAGGGGAATAGTGTGTGTGTGTGTGTGTGTGAGTGTGTGTGAGAGTGGGTGGGTTTTGGATGCGATACAGTGTGTGTGAGGATGGGTGAATTTTTGATTGGGTATAGTGTGTATTTGTGTGAGGGTTGGTGGGCTTTGGATGGGGTACAGCGTGTGAGTGGGTGGGTTTTGGATGGGGTACAGTGTGTGTGCGCGGGTGGGTGGGTTTTGAATGGGGTACCGTATGAGTGCACGTGAGGGTGGATTAGCTTTGGATGGGGTACAGTGTGTGTTTGTGCGTGTGAGGGTGGGTGGGTTTTGGATGGGGTAGAGTGTGTGAGTGAGGGTGGGCGGGGAGTTGGATGGGGCACTATGTGTGTGTGTGTGTGTGTGTGTGGAGTTGGATGGGTACAGTGTTTGTGTGAGGGTGGGTGGGTTTTGATTGGGTACTGTGTGTGTGAGGGTGGATGGGCTTTGGATGGGGTACTGTGAGTGTGTGAACGTGGTTTTTGGATGGGGTACAGTGTGTGTGTGTGTGTGTGTGTGTGTGTGCGTGAGAGTGGGTGGGTTTTGGATGCGATACAGTGTGTGTGTGTGAGGATGGGTGAATTTTCGATTGGGTATAGTGTGTGTTTGTGTGAGTGTTGGTGGGCTTTGGATGGGGTACAGTGTGTGTTTGTGCGTGTGAGGGTGGGTGGGTTTTGGATGGGGTAGGGTGTGTGAGTGAGGGTGGGCGGGAAGTTGGATGGAGTATTGTGTGTGTGTGTGTGTGTGTGTGTGTGTGTGTGTGTGTGTGTGTGTGTGTGTGTGTGTGTGAGAGAGAGGGTGGGTGGGTTTTGTATGGGGTAGTGTGTGTGTGTGTGTGTGGGTAGGTGTTGGATGGTGTACAGTGTATGTGTGAGGGTGGGTGGGTATTGATTGGGTACTGTGTGTGTGAGGGTGGATGGGCTTTGGATGGGGTACTGTGAGTGTGTGAACGTGGTTTTTGGATGGGGTACAGTGAGTGTGTGTGAGGGTGTGTGGGGAGTTGGATGGGGTACAGTGTGTGTGTGTGAGGGTGTGTGGGGAGTTGGATGGGGTACAGTGTGTGTCAAGATTTGTGGGTTTTGGATGGGGCACTATGTGTGTGTGTGTGTGTGTTTGTGTGTGTGTGTGGAGTTGGATGGGTACAGTGTTTGTGTGAGGGTGGGTGGGTTTTGATTGGGTACTGTGTGTGTGAGGGTGGATGGGCTTTGGATGGGGTACTGTGAGTGTGTGAACGTGGTTTTTGGATGGGGTACAGTGTGTGTGAGGGTGGGTGGGCTTTGGATGGGGTACAGTGTGTGTGTGAGGGTGGATGGGTTTTGGATGGAGTACAGTGTGTGTGCGCGGGTGGGTGGGTTTTGAATGGGGTACCGTATGTGTGCACGTGATGGTGGATTAGTTTTGGATGGGGTACAGTGTGTGTGAGTGTGGGTGTTGGATGTGGTACAGTGTGTGTGTAAGGGTGGGTAGGGTTTTGATAGGGTACAGTGTGTGTGTGAGAGTGGGTGGGTTTTGGATGGAGTAGAGTGTGTTAGTGAGGGTGGGTGGGGTGTTAGAGGGGGTACAGTGTGTGTGAGAGTGGGTGGGATTAGATGGGGTACAATGTGTGTGAGGGTGGGTGGGATTAGATGGGGTACAGTGTGTGTGCGTGAGGTTGGGTGGGTTTTGGATAGGTACAGTGTATGTGTGAGGGTGGGTTGGGTTTTGGATGGGGTACAGTGTGTATGTGAGGGTGGGTGGGTTTTGGATGGGGTACAGTGTGTGTGCGAAGGTGGTTTTCGGATGGGGTAGAGTGTGTCTGTGTGAGGGTGGGTGGCTTTTGGATGGGTAGTGTGTGTGAGGGTAGGTGGGTTTTGGATGGAGTAGAGTGTGTGTGTGAGGGTGGATGGGTATTGGATTGGGGACAGTGTATGTGAGAGGGTGGGTGGGTATTGGATGGGGTACAGTGTATGTGTGAGGGTGGGTGGGTTTTTGATAGGGTACAGTGTTTGTGTGTGAGGATGGGTGGACTATGGATGGAATACAGTGTGTGTGTGTGGGTGGGTCAGTTTTGGAAGGGGAATAGTGTGTGTGTGTGTGTGTGAGTGTGTGTGAGAGTGGGTGGGTTTTGGATGCGATACAGTGTGTGTGAGGATGGGTGAATTTTTGATTGGGTATAGTGTGTATTTGTGTGAGGGTTGGTGGGCTTTGGATGGGGTACAGCGTGTGAGTGGGTGGGTTTTGGATGGGGTACAGTGTGTGTGCGCGGGTGGGTGGGTTTTGAATGGGGTACCGTATGAGTGCACGTGAGGGTGGATTAGCTTTGGATGGGGTACAGTGTGTGTTTGTGCGTGTGAGGGTGGGTGGGTTTTGGATGGGGTAGAGTGTGTGAGTGAGGGTGGGCGGGGAGTTGGATGGGGAACTGTGTGTGTGTGTGTGTGTGTGTGTATGTGTGTGTGAGGGTGGGTGGGTTTTGGATGGGGTAGTGTGTGTGTGTGGGTAGGTGTTGGATGGGGTACTGTGTATGTGTGAGGGTGGGTGGGTATTGGATGGGGTACAGCGTGTGTGTGAGGGGTGGGTTTTGGATGGGGTACAGTTTGTGTGAGGGTAGATGGGGTTTGGATGGCGTAGAGTGTGTGAGTGATGGTGGGTGGGGAGTTGGATGGGGTACAGTGTGTGTGTGTGAGGGTGTGTGGGGAGTTGGATGGGGTACAGTGTGTGTCAAGATTTGTGGGTTTTGGATGGGGCACTCTGTGTGTGTGTGTGTGTGTTTGTGTGTGTGTGTGTGTGTGGAGTTGGATGGGTACAGTGTGTGTGTGAGGATGGGTGGGTTTTGATTGGGTACTGTCTGTGTGAGGGTGGATGGGCTTTGGATGGGGTACTGTGTGTGTGTGAAGATGGTTTTTGGATGGGGTACAGTGTGTGTGAGGGTGGGTGGGCTTTGGATGGGGTACAGTGTGTGTGCGCGGGTGGGTGGGTTTTGAATGGCGTACCGTATGCGTGCACGTGAGGGTGGATTAGTTTTGGATGGGATACAGTGTGTGTGAGTGTGGGTGTTGGATGGGGTACAGTGTGTGTGTAAGGGTGGGTGGGGTTTTGATAGGGTACAGTGTGTGTGTGAGAGTGGGTGGGTTTTGGATGGAGTAGAGAGTGTGAGTGAGGGTGGGTGGGGTGTTAGAGGGGGTACAGTGTGTGTGAGAGTGGGTGGGATTAGATGGGGTACAGTGTGTGTGAGGGTGGGTGGGATTAGATGGGGTACAGTGTGTGTGCGTGAGTTTGGGTGGGTTTTGGATAGGTACAGTGTATGTGTGAGGGTGGGTTGGGTTTTGGATGGTGTACAGTGTATGTGTGAGGGTGAGTGGGTTTTGGATGGGGTAGTGTGTGTGTGTGTGTAGGGTTGGATGTGTGCAGTGTTTGTATGAGGGTGGGTGGGTTTTGATTGGGTACAGTGTGTGTGTGAGGGTGGATGGGTTTTGGATGGGGTACAGTGTGTGTGTGTGTGTGTGTGTGTGTGTGTGTGTGTGTGTGTGTGTGTGTGTGTGTGTGTGTGTGTGTTTGTGCGTGTGAGGGTGGGTGGGTTTTGGATGGGGTAGGGTGTGTGAGTGAGGGTGGGCGGGAAGTTGGATGGAGTATTGTGTGTGTGTGTGTGTGTGTGTGTGTGTGTGTGTGTGTGTGTGTGTGTGTGTGTGTGTGTGTAGGGTTGGATGTGTACAGTGTTTGTATGAGGGTGGGTGGGTTTTGATTGGGTACAGTGGGTGTGTGAGGGTGGATGGGTTTTGGATGGGGTACAGTGTGTGCGCGAAGGTGGTTTTTGGATGGGGTAGAGTGTGTGTGTGAGGGTGGGTGGGTTTTGGATGGGGTACAGTGTGTGTGCGAAGGTGGTTTTTGGATGGGGTAGAGTGTGTGTGTGTGGGTAGGTGGGTTTTGGATGGAGTAGAGTGTGTGAGTCAGGGTGTGCGGGGAGTTGGATGGGGTACTATGTGTGTGTGTGTGTGAGGGTGGGTGGGTTTTGGATGGGGTAGTGTGTGATTGCGTGTGGGTAGGTGTTGGATGGGGTGCAGTGTATGTGTGAGGGTGTGTGGGTATTGGATGGGTACAGTGTGTGTGTGAGGGTGGGTGGGTATTGGATGGGTACAGTGTGTGTGAGTGAGGGTGGGTGGGGAGTTTGATGGGGAACAGTGTGTGTGTGTGTGTGTGTGTGTGTCAGGGTGGGTGGGTTTTGGATGGGGTAGTGTGTGATTGTGTGTGGGTAGGTGTTGGATGGGGTACAGTGTGTGTGTGAGGGGTGGGTTTTGGATTGGGTACAGTTTGTGTGAGGGTGGATGGGTTTTGGATGGCGTAGAGTGTGTGAGTGATGGTGGGTGGGGAGTTGGATGGGGTACAGTGTGTGTCAAGGTTTGTGGGTTTTGGATGGGGTACTGTGTGTGTGAATATGGTTTTTGGATGGGGTAGAGTGTGTGTGTGTGTGAGGGTGGATGGGTTTTGGATGGGTACAGTGTATGTGTGAGGGTGGATGGGTATTGGATGGGGTACAGTGTATGTGTGAGGGTGGGTGGGTTTTTGATAGGGTACAGTGTTTGTGTGTGAGGATGGGTGGACTATGGATGGGATACAGTGTGTGTGTGTGGGTGGGTCGGTTTTGGAAGGGGAATAGTGTGTGTGTGTGTGTGTGAGTGTGTGTGAGAGTGGGTGGGTTTTGGATGCGATACAGTGTGTGTGAGGATGGGTGAATTTTTGATTGGGTATAGTGTGTATTTGTGTGAGGGTTGGTGGGCTTTGGAAGGGGTCCAGCGTGTGAGTGGGTGGGTTTTGGATGGGGTACAGTATGTGTGCGCGGGTGGGTGGGTTTTGAATGGGGTACCGTATGAGTGCACGTGAGGGTGGATTAGCTTTGGATGGGGTACAGTGTGTGTTTGTGCGTGTGAGGGTGGGTGGGTTTTGGATCGGGTAGAGTGTGTGAGTGAGGGTGGGCGGGGAGTTGGATGGGGAACTGTGTGTGTGTGTGTGTGTGTGTGTGTGTGTGTGTGTGTGTGTGAGGGTGGGTGGGTTTTGGATGGGGTAGTGTGTGTGTGTGGGTAGGTGTTGGATGGGGTACAGTGTATGTGTGAGGGTGGGTGGGTATTGGATGGGGTACAGCGTGTGTGTGAGGGTGGGTTTTGGATGGGGTACAGTTTGTGTGAGGGTAGATGGGGTTTGGATGGCGTAGAGTGTGTGAGTGATGGTGGGTGGGGAGTTGGATGGGGTACAGTGTGTGTGTGTGAGGGTGTGTGGGGAGTTGGATGGTGTACAGTGTGTGTCAAGATTTGTGGGTTTTGGATGGGGCACTCTGTGTGTGTGTGTGTGTTTGTGTGTGTGTGTGTGGAGTTGGATGGGTACAGTGTGTGTGTGAGGGTGGGTGGGTTTTGATTGGGTACTGTCTGTGTGAGGGTGGATGGGCTTTGGATGGGGTACTGTGTGTGTGTGAAGATGGTTTTTGGATGGGGTACAGTGTGTGAGAGGGTGGGTGGGTTTTGATTGGGTACTGTCTGTGTGAGGGTGGATGGGCTTTGGATGGGGTACTGTGTGTGTGTGAAGATGGTTTTTGGATGGGGTACAGTGTGTGTGAGGGTGGGTGGGCGGGCTTTGGATGGGGTACAGTGTGTGTGCGCGGGTGGGTGGGTTTTGAATGGCGTACCGTATGTGTGCACGTGAGGGTGGATTAGTTTTGGATGGGATACAGTGTGTGTGAGTGTGGGTGTTGGATGGGGTACAGTGTGTGTGTAAGGGTGGGTGGGGTTTTGATAGGGTACAGTGTGTGTGTGAGAGTGGGTGGGTTTTGGATGGAGTAGAGAGTGTGAGTGAGGGTGGGTGGGGTGTTAGAGGGGGTACAGTGTGTGTGAGGGTGGATGGGTTTTGGATGGGGTACTGTGTGTGTGTGAAGGTGGTTTTTCGATGGGGTACAGTGTGTGTGAGGGTGGGTGGGCTTTGGATGGGGTACAGTGTATGTGTGTGAGGGTGGATGGAATTTGGATTTGGTACAGTGTGTGTGCGCGGGTGGGTGGGTTTTGAATGGGGTACAGTATGTGTGCACGTGAGGGTGGATTAGTTTTGGATGGGGTACAGTGTGTGAGTGAGAGTGAATGGGTTTTGGATGGGGTACTGTGTGTGTGTGAAGGTGGTTTTTGGATGGGGTACAGTGTGTGTGAGGGTGGGTGGGCTTTGGATGGGGTACAGTGTATGTGTGTGAGGGTGGATGGAATTTGGATGGGGTACAGTGTGTGTGCGCGGGTGGGTGGGTTTTGAATGGGGTACAGTATGTGTGCACGTGAGGGTGGATTAGTTTTGGATGGGGTACAGTGTGTGAGTGAGAGTGAATGGGTTTTGGATGGGGTACAGTGTGTGTGAGTGTGGGTGTTGGATGGGGTACAGTGTGTGTGTAAGGGTGGGTGGGGTTTTGATAGGGTACAGTGTGTGAGTGAGAGTGAATGGGTTTTGGATGGGGTACAGTGTGTGTGAGTGTGGGTGTTGGATGGGGTACAGTGTGTGTGTAAGGGTGGGTGGGGTTTTGATAGGGTACAGTGTGTGTGTGAGAGTGGGTGGGTTTTGGATGGGGTAGAGTGTGTGAGTGAGGGTGGGTGGGGTGTTAGAGGGGGTACAGTGTGTGTGAGAGTGGGTGGGATTAGATGGGGTACAGTGTGTGTGAGGGTGGGTGGGATTAGATGGGGTACAGTGTGTGTGCGTGAGGTTGGTTGGGTTTTGGATAGGTACAGTGTATGTGTGAGGGTGGGTTGGGTTTTGGATGGTGTACAGTGTATGTGTGAGGGTGAGTGGGTTTTGGATGGGGTAGTGTGTGTGTGTTTGTGTGTGTGTGCGTGTGTGTATGTGTGTGTGTAGGGTTGGATGTGTACAGTGTTTGTATGAGGGTGGGTGGGTTTTGATTGGGTACAGTGTGTGCGCGAAGGTGGATTTTGGATGGGGTAGAGTGTGTGTGTGAGGGTGGATGGGTTTTGGATGGGGTACAGTGCGTGTGCGAAGGTGGTTTTTGGATGGGGTAGAGTGTGTGTGTGTGAGGCTAGGTGGGTTTTGGATGGAGTAGAGTGTATGAGTCAGGGTGGGCGGGTAGTTGGATGGGGTACTCTGTGTGTGTGTGTGTGTGTGAGGGTGGGTTGGTTTTGGATGGGGTAGTGTGTGATTGTGTGTGGGTAGGTGTTGGATGGGGTACAGTGTATGTGTGAGGGTGGGTGGGTATTGGATGGGTACAGTGTGTGTGAGGGTAGGTGGGTTTTGGATGGGGTAGAGTGTGTGAGTGAGGGTGGGTGGGGTGTTGGATGGGGTACAGTGTGTGTGTGAGGGTGGGTGGGTTTTAATTGGGTACAGTGTGTGTGAGGGTGGGTGGGTTTTGGATGGGGTACAGTGTGTGTGAGGGTGGGTGGGCTTTGGATGGGGTACAGTGTGTGTGCACGTGAGAGTGGATTAGTTTTGGATGGGGTACTGTGTGTGTGAGGGTGGGTGTTGGATGGGGTACAGTGTGTGTGTAAGGATGGGTGGGCTTTTGATAGGGTACAGTGTGTGTGTGAGAGTGGGTGGGTTTTCGATGGGGTAGAGTGTGTGAGTGAGGGGTGTGTGGGGTGTTAGAGGGGGTACAGTGTGTGTGAGAGTGGGTGGGATTAGATGGGGTACAGCGTGTGTGAGGCTGGGTGCGATTAGATGGGGTACAGTGTGTGTGCGTGAGGTTGGGTGGGTTTTGGATAGGTACAGTGTATGTGTGAGGGTGGGTTGGGTTTTGGATGGGGTACAGTGTGTGTGTGAGGGTGGGTGGGTTTTGGATGGAGCAGTGTGTGCTTGTGTGTGTGTGTGTGTGTAGGGTTGGATGTGTACTGTGTTTGTATGAGGGTGGGTGTGTTTTGATTGGGTACAGTGTGTGTATCATCCAAAACCCACTCACACTCACACAAAAACTCTACCCCATCCAAAACTAACCCACCCTCACACACACACACACTGTACCTCATCCAAAACCAACCCACCCTCACACACACTCTGCCCCATCCAAAACCCACCCACCCCCACACACACTCTGTGCCCCATCCAAAACCCATCCACCCTCACACACAGACACTGTACCCCATCTAATCCCACCCACCCTCACACACACTGTACCCCATCTAATCCCACCCACTCTCAATGGGTTTTGGATGAGGTACAGTGTGTGTGTGTGAGAGTGGGTGGGTTTTGGATGATGTACAGTGTGTGTGTGTGTGTTAGGATGGGTTGGTTTTGGATGGGCTAAAGTTTTTGTGTGATTTTTGGGTGGGTTTTGGATGGGGTACAGTGTGTGTGTGTGTTTGTGAGGGTGGGTGGGATTTGGATGGGGTACCGTGTGTGTGTGAAGGTGGGTTTTGGATGGGGTAGAGTGTGTATGTGTGAGGGTGGGCGGGCTTTGGATGGGGTACTGTGTGTGTCTGTGTGTGTGTGTCTGTGTGTGTGTGTGTGTGTGTGGAGTTGGATGGGTACAGTGTTTCTGTGATGGTGGTTGGGTTTTGGATGGGTACAGTGTGTGTGTGAGGGTGGGTGGGTTTTGGATGGGTTACAGTGTGTGTGTGAGGGTGGGTGGGTTTTGGATCGGGTACAGTGTGTGTGTAAGGGTGGGTGGGTTTTGGATGGGTTACAGTGTGTGTGAGGGTGGGTGGGTTGTGGATGGGGTACAGTGTGTGTGTGAGGGTGGGTGGGTTTTGGATGGGGTAGAGTGTGTGAGTGACGGTGGGTGGGGAGTTGGATGGGGTACTGTGTGTGTGTGTGTGTGTGTGTGTGTGTGTGTGTGTGTGTGTGTGTGTGTGTGTGTGTGTGTGTGAGAGTGGGTGGGTTTTGGATGCGATACAGTGTGTGTGTGAGGATGGGTGAATTTTCGATTGGGTATAGTGTGTGTTTGTGTGAGTGTTGGTGGGCTTTGGATGGGGTACAGTGTGTGTTTGTGCGTGTGAGGGTGGGTGGGTTTTGGATGGGGTAGTGTGTGTGAGTGAGGGTGGGCGGGAAGTTGGATGGAGTATTGTGTGTGAGTGTGTGTGTGTGTGTGTGAGAGAGGGTGGGTGGGTTTTGTATGGGGTAGTGTGTGTGTGTGTGTGTGTGGGTAGGTGTTGGATGGTGTACAGTGTATGTGTGAGGGTGGGTGGGTATTGGATGGGGTACAGTGTATGTGTGAGGGTGGATGGGTTTTGGAGGGCGTAGCGTGTGTGAGTGATGGTGGGTGGGGAGTTGGATGGGGTACAGTGTGTGTGTGTGGGGAGTTGGATGGGGTACAGTGTGTGTCAAGATTTGTGGGTTTTGGATGGGGCACTATGTGTGTGTGTGTGTGTGTGTGTGTGTTTGTGTGTGTGTGTGGAGTTGGATGGGTACAGTGTTTGTGTGAGGGTGGGTGGGTTTTGATTGGGTACTGTGTGTGTGAGGGTGGATGGGCTTTGGATGGGGTACTGTGAGTGTGTGAACGTGGTTTTTGGATGGGGTACAGTGTGTGTGAGGGTGGGTGGGTTTTGAATGGGGTACCGTATGTGTGCACGTGAGGGTGGATTAGTTTTGGATGGGGTACAGTGTGTGTGAGTGTGGGTGTTGGATGGGGTACAGTGTGTGTGTAAGGGTGGGTGGGGTTTTGATAGGGTACAGTGTGTGTGTGAGAGTGGGTGGGTTTTGGATGGAGTAGAGTGTGTGAGTGAGGGTGGGTGGGGTGTTAGAGGGGGTACAGTGTGTGTGAGAGTGGGTGGGATTAGATGGGGTACAATGTGTGTGAGGGTGGGTGGGATTAGATGGGGTACAGTGTGTGTGCATGAGGTTGGGTGGGTTTTGGATAGGTACAGTGTATGTGTGAGGGTGGGTTGGGTTTTGGATGGGGTACAGTGTGTATGTGAGGGTGGGTGGGTTTTGGATGGGGTACAGTGTGTGTGCGAAGGTGGTTTTCGGATGGGGTAGAGTGTGTCTGTGTGAGGGTGGGTGGCTTTTGGATGGGTAGTGTGTGTGAGGGTAGGTGGGTTTTGGATGGAGTAGAGTGTGTGTGTGAGGGTGGATGGGTATTGGATTGGGGACAGTGTATGTGAGAGGGTGGGTGGGTATTGGATGGGGTACAGTGTATGTGTGAGGGTGGGTGGGTTTTTGATAGGGTACAGTGTTTGTGTGTGAGGATGGGTGGACTATGGATGGAATACAGTGTGTGTGTGTGGGTGGGTCAGTTTTGGAAGGGGAATAGTGTGTGTGTGTGTGTGTGTGAGTGTGTGTGAGAGTGGGTGGGTTTTGGATGCGATACAGTGTGTGTGAGGATGGGTGAATTTTTGATTGGGTATAGTGTGTATTTGTGTGAGGGTTGGTGGGCTTTGGATGGGGTACAGCGTGTGAGTGGGTGGGTTTTGGATGGGGTACAGTGTGTGTGCGCGGGTGGGTGGGTTTTGAATGGGGTACCGTATGAGTGCACGTGAGGGTGGATTAGCTTTGGATGGGGTACAGTGTGTGTTTGTGCGTGTGAGGGTGTGTGGGTTTTGGATGGGGTAGAGTGTGTGAGTGAGGGTGGGCGGGGAGTTGGATGGGGAACTGTGTGTGTGTGTGTGTGTGTGTGTATGTGTGTGTGAGGGTGGGTGGGTTTTGGATGGGGTAGTGTGTGTGTGTGGGTAGGTGGTGGATGGGGTACAGTGTATGTGTGAGGGTGGGTGGGTATTGGATGGGGTACAGCGTGTGTGTGAGGGGTGGGTTTTGGATGGGGTACAGTTTGTGTGAGGGTAGATGGGTTTTGGATGGCGTAGAGTGTGTGAGTGATGGTGGGTGGGGAGTTGGATGGGGTACAGTGTGTGTGTGAGGGTGGGTGGGTTTTAATTGGGTACAGTGTGTGTGAGGGTGGGTGGGTTTTGGATGGGGTACAGTGTGTGTGAGGGTGGGTGGGTTTTGGATGGGGTACAGTGTGTGTGAGAGTGGATGGGATTTGGATGGGGTACAGTGTGTGTGCACGTGAGAGTGGATTAGTTTTGGATGGGGTACTGTGTGTGTGAGGGTGGGCTTTTGATAGGGTACAGTGTGTGTGTGAGAGTGGGTGGGTTTTCGATGGGGTAGAGTGTGTGAGTGAGGGGTGGGTGGGGTGTTAGAGGGGGTACAGTGTGTGTGAGAGTGGGTGGGATTAGATGGGGTACAATGTGTGTGAGGCTGGGTGCGATTAGATGGGGTACAGTGTGTGTGCGTGAGGTTGGGTGGGTTTTGGATAGGTACAGTGTATGTGTGAGGGTGGGTTGGGTTTTGGATGGGGTACAGTGTGTGTGTGAGGGTGGGTGGGTTTTGGATGGAGCAGTGTGTGTTTGTGTGTGTGTGTGTAGGGTTGGATGTGTACTGTGTTTGTATGAGGGTGGGTGTGTTTTGATTGGGTACAGTGTGTGTGAGGGTGGGTGAGTTTTGGATGGGTACAGTGTGTGTGAGGGTGGATGGGCTTTGGATGGGGTACTATGTGTGTGTGAAGGTGGTTTTTGGATGGGGTACAGTGTGTGTGAGGGTGGGTGGGCTTTGGATGGGGTACAGTGTATGTGTGTGAGGGTGGATGGAATTTGGATGGGGTACAGTGTGTGTGCGCGGGTGGGTGGGTTTTGAATGGGGTACAGTATGTGTGCACGTGAGGGTGGATTAGTTTTGGATGGGGTACTGTGTGTGTGAGGGTGGGTGTTGGATGGGGATCAGTGTGTGTGTAAGGGTGGGTGGGGATTTGATAGGGTACAGTGTGTGTGTGAGAGTGGGTGGGTTTTGGATGGGGTAGAGTGTGTGAGTGAGGGTGGGTGGGGTGTTAGAGGGGGTACAGTGTGTGTGAGAGTGGGTGGGATTAGATGGGGTAGTGTGTGTGTGTGGGTAGGTGGTGGATGGGGTACAGTGTATGTGTGAGGGTGGGTCGGTATTGGATGGGGTACAGCGTGTGTGTGAGGGGTGGGTTTTGGATGGGGTACAGTTTGTGTGAGGGTAGATGGGTTTTGGATGGCGTAGAGTGTGTGAGTGATGGTGGGTGGGGAGTTGGATGGGGTACAGTGTGTGTGTGAGGGTGGGTGGGTTTTAATTGGGTACAGTGTGTGTGAGGGTGGGTGGGTTTTGGATGGGGTACAGTGTGTGTGAGGGTGGGTGGGCTTTGGATGGGGTACAGTGTGTGTGAGAGTGGATGGGATTTGGATGGGGTACAGTGTGTGTGCACGTGAGAGTGGATTAGTTTTGGATGGGGTACTGTGTGTGTGAGGGTGGGTGTTGGATGGGGTACAGTGTGTGTGTAAGGATGGGTGGGCTTTTGATAGGGTACAGTGTGTGTGTAAGGGTGGGTGGGTTTTGGATGGGGTACAGTGTGTGTGAGGGTGGGTGGGCTTTGGATGGGGTACAGTGTGTGTGAGAGTGGATGGGATTTGGATGGGGTACAGTGTGTGTGCACGTGAGAGTGGATTAGTTTTGGATGGGGTACTGTGTGTGTGAGGGTGGGTGTTGGATGGGGATCAGTGTGTGTGTAAGGGTGGGTGGGGATTTGATAGGGTACAGTGTGTGTGTGAGAGTGGGTGGGTTTTGGATGGGGTAGAGTGTGTGAGTGAGGGTGGGTGGGGTGTTAGAGGGGGTACAGTGTGTGTGAGAGTGGGTGGGATTAGATGGGGTAGTGTGTGTGTGTGGGTAGGTGGTGGATGGGGTACAGTGTATGTGTGAGGGTGGGTGGGTATTGGATGGGGTACAGCGTGTGTGTGAGGGGTGGGTTTTGGATGGGGTACAGTTTGTGTGAGGGTAGATGGGTTTTGGATGGCGTAGAGTGTGTGAATGATGGTGGGTGGGGAGTTGGATGGGGTACAGTGTGTGTGTGAGGGTGGGTGGGTTTTAATTGGGTACAGTGTGTGTGAGGGTGGGTGGGTTTTGGATGGGGTACAGTGTGTGTGAGGGTGGGTGGGCTTTGGATGGGGTACAGTGTGTGTGAGAGTGGATGGGATTTGGATGGGGTACAGTGTGTGTGCACGTGAGAGTGGATTAGTTTTGGATGGGGTACTGTGTGTGTGAGGGTGGGTGTTGGATGGGGTACAGTGTGTGTGTAAGGATGGGTGGGCTTTTGATAGGGTACAGTGTGTGTGTAAGGGTGGGTGGGTTTTGGATGGGGTAGAGTGTGTGAGTGAGGGTGGGTGGGGTGTTAGAGGGGGTACAGTGTGTGTGAGGGTGGGTGGGATTAGATAGGGTACAGTGTGTGTGCATGAGGTTGGGTGGGCTTTGGATAGGTACAGTGTATGTATGAGGGTGAGTGGGTTTTGGATGGGGTAGTGTGTGTGTGTGTGTGTGTGTGTGTGTGTGTGTGTGTGTAGGGTTGGATGTGTACAGTGTTTGTATGAGGGTGGGTGGGTTTTGATTGGGTACAGTGTGTGTGTGAGGGTGGATGGGTTTTGGATGGGGTACAGTGTGTGCGCGAAGGTGGTTTTTGGATGGGGTAGAGTGTGTGTGTGAGGGTGGGTGGGTTTTGGATGGGTACAGTGTGTGTGCGAAGGTGGTTTTTGGATGGGGTAGAGTGTGTGTGTGTGTGAGGGTAGGTGGGTTTTGAATGGAGTAGAGTGTGTGAGTCAGGGTTGGCGGGTAGTTGGATGGGGTAGAGTGTGTGTGTGAGGGTGTGTGTGTGTGTGTGTGAGGGTGGGTGGGTTTTGGATGGGTACAGTGTGTGTGCGAAGGTGGTTTTTGGATGGGGTAGAGTGTGTGTGTGTGAGGGTAGGTGGGTTTTGAATGGAGTAGAGTGTGTGAGTCAGGGTTGGCGGGTAGTTGGATGGGGTAGAGTGTGTGTGTGAGGGTGTGTGTGTGTGTGTGTGAGGGTGGGTGGGTTTTGGATGGGTACAGTGTGTGTGCGAAGGTGGTTTTTGGATGGGGTAGAGTGTGTGTGTGTGAGGGTAGGTGGGTTTTGAATGGAGTAGAGTGTGTGAGTCAGGGTTGGCGGGTAGTTGGATGGGGTAGAGTGTGTGTGTGAGGGTGTGTGTGTGTGTGTGTGTGAGGGTGGGTGGGTTTTGAATGGGTACAGTGTGTGTGAGGGTAGGTGGGTTTTGGATGGGGTAGAGTGTGTGTGTGTGAGGGTAGGTGGGTTTTGAATGGAGTAGAGTGTGTGAGTCAGGGTGGGCGGGTAGTTGGATGGGATAGAGTGTGTGTGTGTGTGTGTGTGTGTGTGTGTGTGTGTGTGTGTGTGTGTGTGTGAGGGTGGGTGGGGAGTTGGATGGGGTACAGTGTGTGTGCGAGGGTGGATGGGCTTTGGAGAGGGTACAGTGTGTGTGTAAGGGTGGGTGGGGTTTTGATAGGGTACAGTGTGTGTGTGAGAGTGGGTGGGTTTTGGATGGGGTAGAGTGTGTGAGTGAGGGTGGGTGGGGTGTTAGAGGGGGTACAGTGTGTGTGAGAGTGGGTGGGATTAGATGGGGTACAGTGTGTGTGAGGGTGGGTGGGAATAGATGGGGTACAGTGTGAGTGTGTGAGGATAGATGGATTTTGGATGGGGTACAGTGTGTGTGCGCGGGTGGGTGGGTTTTGAATGGGGTACAGTATGTGTGCACGTGAGGGTGGATTAGTTTTGGATGGGGTACAGTGTGTGAGTGAGAGTGAATGGGTTTTGGATGGGGTACTGTGCGTGTGAGGGTGGGTGTTGGATGGGGTAAGGGTGTGTACCTCATCCAAAACCCACTCACACTCACACAAAAACTCTACCCCATCCAAAACTAACCCACCCTCACACACACACACACTGTACCTCATCCAAAACCAACCCACCCTCACACACACTCTGCCCCATCCAAAACCCACCCACCCCCACACACACTCTGTGCCCCATCCAAAACCCATCCACCCTCACACACAGGCACTGTACCCCATCTAATCCCACCCACCCTCACACACACTGTACCCCATCTAATCCCACCCACTCTCAATGGGTTTTGGATGAGGTACAGTGTGTGTGTGTGAGAGTGGGTGGGTTTTGGATGATGTACAGTGTGTGTGTGTGTGTGAGGGTGGGTTGGTTTTGGATGGGCTAAAGTTTTTGTGTGAATTTTGGGTGGGCTTTGGATGGGGTACAGTGTGTGTGTGTGTTTGTGAGGGTGGGTGGGATTTGGATGGGGTACCGTGTGTGTGTGAAGGTGGGTTTTGGATGGGGTAGAGTGTGTATGTGTGAGGGTGGGCGGGCTTTGGATGGGGTACTGTGTGTGTCTGTGTGTGTGTGTCTGTGTGTGTGTGTGTGTGTGTGGAGTTGGATGGGTACAGTGTTTCTGTGATGGTGGTTGGGTTTTGGATGGGTACAGTGTGTGTGTGAGGGTGGGTGGGTTTTGGATGGGTTACAGTGTGTGTGTGAGGGTGGGTGGGTTTTGGATCGGGTACAGTGTGTGTGTAAGGGTGGGTGGGTTTTGGATGGGTTACAGTGTGTGTGTGAGGGTGGGTGGGTTGTGGATGGGGTACAGTGTGTGTGTGAGGGTGGGTGGGTTTTGGATGGGGTACAGTGTGTGTGTGAGGGTGTGTGGGTTTTGGATGGGGTACAGTGTGTGTGTGTGTGAGGGTGGGTGGGTTTTGGATGGGGTACAGTGTGTGTGTGAGGGTGGGTGGGTTTTGGATGGCGTGTGCACACCAGCACTGACTGAACAGCAGCATCTCACTAAACCATTGTTATTTTTCCTCTGCCTCACTGTTACTGTCTCTGTTAGTAATTGCTCATTCATTTCATCATTGTTAATGTTGTTCCTCCATTTTGTCTCATCGTTAGTCATTGTAATCCTCATTGTAATGCACTGTTAGTCATTGTTTCCCTCACTGCTATCATATATTCTACTATTATATCCAATCCATTGCTTGCCACTAACAGTCCCCATTATTAGGTATTCACCCTCCCAGCCTACACCATTATCCACTCCTCTGACATAGAACATAGAACATAGAAAAATACATCGCAGTACAGGCCCTTCGGCCCTTGATGTTGCGCCGACCAAAGCCTACCTAACCTACACTAGCCCAATAACCTCCATATGCCTATCCAATGCCCGCTTAAATGACCATAAAGAGGGAGAGTCCACCACTGCTACTGGCAGGGCATTCCATGAACTCACAACCCGCTGAGTAAAGAATCTACCCCTAACATCTGTCCTATACCTACCACCCCTTAATTTAAAGCTGTGTCCCCTAGTAACAGCTGACTCCATTAGCGGAAAAAGGTTCTCACTGTCAACCCTATCTAAACCCCTAATCATCTTGTACACCTCTATCAAATCTCCCCTAAACCTTCTTTTCTCCAATGAGAACAGCCCCAAGTGCCTCAGCCTTTCCTCATACGATCTTCCTACCATGCCAGGCAACATCCTGGTAAACTTCCTCTGCACCCGTTCCAATGCCTCCACATCCTTCCTCTAGTAAAAACTGCACACAATGACTGTCCAACTGTTCTACTCTCTTTTAGTCTCTATCCCCAGCGAGCATTTACTCCTCCCCCCCCCCTTCCCCCCCCGCCCCCTCTCTACACGATCTTCTGCAGATAAACCAACATTTTCCTAGCTACCTTCAGTTCTGAGGAAGGGTCACTCAACCCAAAACGTTAATCCTGATTTCTCTCCACAGACGCTGCCAGACCTGCCGAACTTTTCCAACAACTTCTGTTCTTGTTTCTGATTTACAGCATCTGCAGTTCTTTTGGTGTTCTCTCATTCTATTTCAGTTTTAAATATTGTTATTTGCATAGCTCACTGTTAGTTATTGTTATGCTTTATTTTATCTCACTGCCAGTCATTAGTACAGTCAGCATATCAAACCACCTGTCACTGTTACTGTCACTTTATTTCACTTTAGTGTATCTCATTGTTCTCATTAGTACTCTCACTCTCACTGTTTCTCATTGTTACCCTTACTGTATCCCACTGTTACTCTTCCTGTACGTTGTCATCTACTGTTTGTCATTCTCACTCTTGCTGTATATACCACTGCTTCTCACTGTTCAACTTACTTCATCTCAATGTCGCTCTAAACCTCTCTTAAACTAATTCTATTCCAATGCAAGTCATTGCGATTCTGTGCCCTGTCAGATTGTTATTGTCATTGTCTGCCTCTATAACGATGACTGTATCTCAGTGCCAATCTGCGTTGCTCTGGACTTTACCTTTCTTGGGAGATTTACATGAATGATGACATCTATTCTTGCAGCATTTCTTCTTCCCTTCACAGTCAGTGTCGTCGATACAATTATCTGCACAGAGTCCTTTTCGAGTAGGTTTGAAAGGATTGTAACCCAATTTAACTGAGGAAGCCAAACACATCACAGTTAGGGTTGGAGACAATTTCAAACATAAAATTAACCCTCACAATTCCTGTTTTAGTACCCATTGTACCCAGTGCTGATCCCTGTTATTCCCTCCACCACCACCTTCTGTCTCCTACCTTCAAGCCAATTTGTATCCAACTGGCTATCTCCCTGTGGATTCCATGTGATCCACCCTTATTAGCCAGTCTACCATGTGAAGTCTTGTTGAACGCTTTGCTGACGTTCACATAGACAATGTCTACTGCTCTTCTTCATCACCTCTTCAAAAAACTCAATCAAATCAATGAGATATAATATCCCTTGCACAAACCCGTTGTATCCAAGGCTGATCCCTATTATTCTCTGTATAATTTAGTACTAGCTGACTCGATAAAGCTCAAGAATAATGCCTGTTATTCCCTTTGCACCTCAATATCAATCATTTTTAATCACCTAAACACTGTTACTCACAGTGTGCCTCAGGAATAATAACGTTACTCTCTGTATACTTTAATAATAATGACTGTTACTCCCTCAATCTGTCAATAACAATTCTTGTCACTTTTTATATATCACAATATTTAATCCCAAACTAATCCCCATTGCTTTCAATATATCAAGCCCTGTTACTATCTCTGTGATCTCTGTTTTGGGGTGGCACGGTGGCTCAGTGGTTAGCACTACTGCCTCACAGCACCAGGGTCCCAGGGTGACTGCCTGTGTGGAGTTTGTACATTCTCCCCATGTCTGCGTGGGTTTCCTCTGGGTGCTGGTCAGACAGTCTCTGTGATGTAACGAGATGTGCCTTAAAGGGGGATTTGTTTTGTCCTGGCTCTCTTAAAGAGGGATGTTATAAACCTGGTGCCGAGAGATCCGCTCCATGAAAAAGCAGGGTAAATAGCTTTGGGGTTTCTTTTATTTTAAATTAGACAAAAGAGGCAGGAGTGGGTGGAGTCAGGCTCAGACAGAGCCAGGGTTTTAGTTTTGCTTTCAGTTGGTGAAGTTGGTGGGGGGGGGCGGGGGGGGGGGGGGGGGGGTCCGGGTTGGAGGGGTTTTGGAATTGAAGTTGCTAGATACATCTCTCTCTCTGCTGCTGCAGCAACACGTTTGAGTTCTTGCTCTCTGCTGCTAAATTCATTCTGTCAGTGTTCCTTCTCCTGGACTGGAGGAGATTGCAAGTGAGGCCAATCTGTTTTGCTGAATACGCCTTTGCCAAGGGTGTGATTATGCGATGCTGCTATATTGAAACAGTAGTAGTTAAAAATATATTATTTTGTTACATATTTCAATAAAGTTGAAGTTATTCCAATGATTTCTTTCTTTGTGTTTTAACTGTGGTATAAGATTAAAGCATCTTTTGCTTGAAGCCTAGTGGTGTGACCAACTGAATTGCATAAAGACTATTGGCCCTTACACTTGCCTTTAGAGAAAAGCAAAGGTCTGGACTATCTCCTTGATAGAATCTGAAGGGGTTTGGTTAGGTCCATCATGGTGGTACCCGGTTGGATAGCATATGAAGATTCAGGAGCTGAGTACATGACCCCTCTACTTATCTGGATCTCTGGAGGAGTCAGCTTGTTGTATGGAGGCATGAACTGGTAACTACGTGGGGCCAGCTCAATGAACAGGGCATTGACTATATGGGTTCAGCCATACCACTGGCTTGTGGTGAAGTGTTAACATGTATTACGATTGAGTGAAGCCATTAGCAAATGGGGCACTGTTGCCTGAAGTAGAGTCTTTTGTGGTGAAATTCTCCTGAGAATGGCCATCCAGGTGTAGGCTTTTTAGTAACTTGGTTTCTGGACATGAGGAAGGATAGTCACCAACCACGGTCCGCATTGAGATCGCCCCAAAGGCAGGAGGGGAAAGGGGAAGCTTCCAATTCTGCCAGTGGATAGTAAAACTTGAACAATCTTATAGTGCCTTCCCTTCAATATACCAGCCCAGCAGAGCTGGATACAAAAAGAGACAGGAGAAAAGAATAACTAACTAGCCAGTAACTTGGTGATCTTGGGTTTAATAAAACTGGTGCATGTTTAGCTGGACAAGGTTAAGATTAGATTAGATTACTTACAGTGTGGAAACAGGCCCTTCGGCCCAACAAGTCCACACCGACCCGCCGAAGCGCAACCCACCCATACCCCTACATATACCCCTTACCTAACACTACGGGCAATTTAGCATGGCCAATTCACCTGACCCGCACATCTTTGGACAGTGGGAGGAAACTGGAGCACCCGGAGGAAACCCACACAGACACGGGGAGAACGTGCAAACTCCACACAGTCAGTCGCCTGAGACGGGAATTGAACCCAGGTCCCTGGCGCTGTGAGGCAGCAGTGCTAACCACTGTGCCACCGTGCCACCCTTTAAGGTTAGAGTCAGAGGTCAGTTGAGGTTCTACCACATTGTTGTAGTTCAAGAGTCATACAGAATTGTAGCATTTCATAGTACAGAAGGAGGCCATTCAATCCACCATGTCTGGACAGACTCCCGAAAGAGCTAGCCAGCTAGTCCCACTCTCCAGCCCAATCACAACGTAGCCCTTTGAATTTATCACTCACAAATATATATCCAAGTCTCTTTTGAAACCTCCTGTGGAATCCTCCTCCACCCCTCTCCCCGGCACTGCATTCCAAACCCGAACAACTCTCTGAGTAAAGCAGTTTCTCTTCTCCTCTCTCCTAGCTCTCTTGCTGAAAGTCTTGAAATTGTGACCACCGCCCCTCCCCTCCGACTGTCATTACCAACTAATGCAAACAGAATATCCTTCATTACCATGTCAAAATTGTTCGTAATTTTGAAAACCTCAATAAGGTCACCTTTAAATCCTTTCTGCTTCAAGGAACATTTCTCAATCCTTCCTTATATCTAAAAGCCCTCCCTCTTGGTATCATTCAAGTTAATCTCCTCTGCACTCTCTCAAGAGCCTAAACAATCTTCCTTAAATAAGGTGCCTCAGCCTGAATACCTTTACTCCAAATATGGTCTAACCAATCATATGGAGAGGTGTAGCACCACTTCTTTGAATTTATGCTCTATGCCTCTGCTTCTAAACACAAGGATCCTATAAGGCTCTTAACAATTGTTTCAACTTGCCTGGCCACCTTCAGAGAACCATGCACATGAACCCTGAGGTCCCTCTTCTCCTGTATTCTCCTCACAGTTTTACCATTGATCCTGTATTGTATCCTTATGCTTCTATCAAAATCTGTTACTTCACGTTTCTCTAAATTGAAATGCATCTGCCAGATACCTGCTCATTTGAACAACTCGTTAATGTCTCTCTGAAGTCAGTCAGCATCATCCACTACTCTCCCTCGCTTTTATCATCTGCTAATTTAGAGATGTTACCCTCAACACCCAACTCCAAATCCTTTATATAAATCAGAGAAGGCTAGAGTCCCAACGTTAACCCCTGGAGAACACCATTTTCAACTTGTCTCCGGTCTGAGAAATGGCCATCTCTACAAGTAGACCAAACCAGGTAAGAATGACAGATTTCCCTCCCTAAAGGATATTAGTAATCCAGATGGTTTTTGCAATCAACAGTGTTTCATGGTCATTGTTAGACTAGCTTTTACTTCTCAATTTGTGAATTGAATTCCCATGGTAGTAGACAGCATCTCATTGATGACCAGACATCACCACAGTGCCAGTCCTTTCCCTATTGCCTCACTGCAACTGAGAGAATGGAGGGGTGGTTGGAAAGCTACAAACGGCATATGCTTGATGCAACTGAGCAAGATTACAGCTCCGGAAATACCCAGAGGGAAGTTCTCGCTTGGTAAAGTTGGGTATCGACAGAAAGCAGGAGTTCTACCTGTGAGTGAGTACTGGAGCACAGTATTCGGAATCTGGGGGAGCAAGGATCCAGGAAAGGAGTATGATCAGAACAGGAACAGTTATTGAGGCAGCCCAGGACAGAATAACCTTTGAGAGAATTTCAAGGCCAGATCAGCAAAAGTAAAGAATTGTGTTCCCTTGTGAAGTTCAATGAGATTTGATGACACATTGTGTCATAACATCTAAAGAAGGAATTGCTGAAAACCCCATAGAATTGATCAGACTTGTATATGGTGTGCGCTGTAGGAGGCTGAATCACTATTGACCACTTTTACCAGTTAATTCTGAGTATTTGAAAGGTGATGAACAATACTGATGGTATAAAGACGGTATAATACTGTGGATTATATTACTGTTTTAACTTATAAAATATTGTTGTGTTCAAACCATGGACTCTTGTGGCTTTATTCTCTTTATAACTTCCCAGGATCTCACACTTCTCTTATTTTAATAATAAAGGTTCCTGGTCTCTACTAATTACATAATGCAGTGATCTTATCTGAGATCATAACACAAGCTAACATAAAGGGGAATCCTACTGGTTTCTATTGGTAAGTAGTTGAAAATGTGTTGCTGGTTAAAGCACAGCAGGTTAGGCAGCATCCAAGGAATAGGAAATTCGACGTTTCGGGCATAAGCCCTTCATCAGGAATCATACCTCTATTGGTATGTACACAGCAAGAGTTGGAAGGTCATGTTGCAGCCAGCCAGGACATTGGTGAGGCCACTTTTGGAATACTGTGTTCGATTCTAGTCCCTGGGGTATAGGAAAGATGTTGTGAAACTTGCAAGGGTTCAGAAAAGATTTACAAGGATGTTGCCACAGTGGGAGGGTTTCAGCAATAGGACAAAGTTAAAAATCACAGAACACCAGGTTATTGTCCAATGGGTTTATTTGAAAGCATTAGCTTTCGGAGCGCTGCTCCTTCATCAAGTAACTGTGGAGCAGGACCATAAGACTCAGAATTTATGGCAAAAAATTAGTGTCATGCAGCCGAAATGATATATTGAACAAACCTAGATTTTTAAATCTTTCATCTTTTAGAATGATTTGGAGATGCCAGTGTTAGATTGGGGTGGACAAAGTTAAAACTCACACAACACCAGGTTATAGTCCAACAGGTTTAATTGGAAGCACTAGCTTTCGGAGCGACGCTCCTTCATCAGGTGGTTGATGAAGGTGGTTGATGAGCCACCTGACGAAGGAGCGACGCTCTGAAAGCTAGTGCTTCCAATTAAACCTGTTGGACTATAACCTGGTGTGTAATCTTTTAGAATGGGTTTGCTGGTTTCGGTTCTTTGATATGTAAATCCCAGAACTTCTTTTAAGTCACATTCTCAAGACAACTTAAGGTTTTATAACAAAAGGTGACATCTCAGCTCAGACAATGCATTAAAGGTGTGAGGTTAGAGTCTGTCTGTATCCCAATCTTGAGTCAGACTGGTTCTATTTCCAAAGTGGAATTTACAAAATATTACATGAATTGACTGCTTGCAGGCTGCGCATTTTTTGAGTAAAGTAGAATGTTTCTGCAAATACAAATGCACCCATAGACTTATATGTGTATGAGTGTGTAGGAGTGAGAGACAGATTATGTGTGTGCATGTGAGTGTGTGTGTGTGAGTGAGTGAGTGTGAGTGCACATGTGAAAGTGTGTGTTTGTGTGTGTGTGTAAACTTGGAAGAGTGTGTGTGTGAGTGTGACAGAGTATAAGCCTGTGAGAGGGTGCATGCATGGGTGTGAGTGTGGAGGTAATATGTGTGTGCATGTGAAAGAACCAAAACCAGCAAACCCATTCTAAAAGATGAAGGACTTAGCAATCTAAGTTTGTTCAATATATCATTTCAGTTGCATGTAATCTTTTGCTGTAAATTCAGTGACTTATGGTCCTGCTTCACCTACACCTGATGAAGGAGCAGCGCTCCAAAAGCTAGTGTTTCCAAATAAACCTGTTGGACTATAACCTGGTGTTATGTTGTTTTTAACTTTGAATACTACAGTCCAACACCAGCTCCTCCAAATCATTGATCTATAAGGACAGACTGAATAGGCTGGGGCTATTTTCCCTGGAGTTTCAGAGGCTGAAAGGTGACCTTATAGATGCTTATAAAATCATGAGGAGCATGGATAGGATGAATAGCCAAGGTCTTTTCCCTAAGAAAAGGCAGTCCAAAAATAGAAGGAATAGGTTTAAGGTGAGAGGGAAAAATTTCAAAGGGACCTAAGGGACAACTTTTTCACACAGAAAGTGGTGCGTATATGGAATGAGCTGTCAGAGGAAGTGGTGGAGGCTGGTACAATGACAGTAATAAAAAGGCATCTGGATGGGTAAATGAGAAGGAAGGTTAACAGGGAAATGGGCCAACTGTTGGCAAATGGGGTCTGGATTAATTTAAGTGACATGGTCAGCATGGACGTGTTGGACCGAAGGGTTTATTTCCATGCTGTAGAGCTCCAGGACTCGAAGAGAGTGCTTATAGAAGGAATGGGGCCAAACAGAGGATTTACACATGGAGGAAGAGGCATGTCCAATGTGTTAAATGAATATTTTGCATCTGTCTTTACAAAAATTGAAGATGCTGCCTGACAGAGGAGGACACTCTTTCACCAGAAGGATTCAAAATTAATCGGAAGAAATCTGGCATAGATTGATAAGACATCTGGACCAGATGGGATGTGTCTGGGGATTTTGAAGGAAGTGAGGGTAGAAAGCGCAGAGGCACTAGTTATAATATTTCAGTCTTCCCTGGATTCCTGGGAAGTGCTAGGAGACTGGAGGATGAATGGTCTTTGTCAGTTAAATTTGTAAGGATAATCCCAGCAGTTGTAGACTGATCACTTTAACTTCAATGGTGAGGAACCTTCTACAAATAATTATTCACAGCAGCATGATGGCTCAGTGGTTAGTACTGCTGCCTCACAGTGCCAGGGATCCAAGTTCAATTCCAGCCTTGGGCTGTCTGTGTGGAGTGTGCACATTCTCTCCATGTCTGCGTGGCTTTCCTCCGTGTGGTCTAGTTTCCTCCCACAGTACAAAGATGGTTAGTTGGATTAGCCATGCTAAATTGGCACGGATTTCTGAAGGGAAAATTCATGTTTGACTAATTTGCGAGAGATTTTTGAAGAAGTACCAGAAAGGCTCAATAAGGGTAACGCTATTGATGTGGTTTACATGGACTTCTAGAAGGCAATGATACTGTGGCATACACTAGTCTTATGAGGAAAGGTATCAAAGGGATAGTAGCAATGTGGATACAAAATTGGATGAGTGGTAGGAAACAGAGTAATAATCAATTAAACAAACATAGAATGCTGTAGAAACTCAGTAAGTCAGGCAGCAGCTGTAGAGGGAAAACAGGAACAAACATTTTGAGTCCGATATGACTTTAGAATCAGATGGTCGATGAATAGTTTTAAGATTGGAGGAAGGTTTGGTGTGGACTTTCCTAAGGTTCAGTATTGGGATGCTTCCTTTTCCTGATGTTCATTTGGTGAGCTGGATTTTGGGGTGCAAGGTAAATTACAGAGCTTGCAGATGACACTAAACTTGGAAGTGAGCAGGACAGAGTGAGCGGAATGCTAAATGGAATGCAAGAGCAAGGAAATAATGTTGAACTTGTACCAAGATTCCTGCCAGACCTCAACTGGAATATTGTGTGCAGTTGTGGGCACCACATTATAGCAAAGTTGGGAATGCTTTGAAGAGAGTGCAAAGGGATTTACTGGGATGGCTGCTGGAGGGATGAGAAACTTCAGTGATGAGGATAAATTGAAGAAGTTGGGACTGATCTCCTCGGAGAGAAGAACGCTGAAAGGAGATCTGATCGAGGTTTCCAAAATCATGAACGAATTGGGTAAAGTACATAGGGAGAGGCTGGTCTATCATATCTTTCTCCCATCAAGACTCATGCTCTACCCCTCCTTTTGATGCATGTAGCCCCTCCCTCTCACCCTCTCCACTGTCCCACAATGCCAATGCTACATGGCCTACTCACTCGCTAAGAACATCTCAGACCATCTCCTCCAGATGCATCCACACTTTCAGCTCTGTCAGCCACTTCCATCTCTCTTAATACTTCCCGTTCACTCAACAGTCCCCAAATGGGGCAGGAAGAGCTACTTCAGCCAGTGAGCTGCCTGGCACTAAACTCTCACCCCTCGTGTGGAGACCACCCTGACTCTGATTGACTGATTGTGTCTAAAAACCATCCTCTGCACTCGTATCAGAGACTGCCCTTGGCTTACGGTGCAGGACCCTCAGTCCGATAGCTATCTCCCTTACCTTGACTGAGGATGATGAACTGGCTTTGTGTCTGTAATAAATGACAAGGCAGTACAGAAGTATGGTGAGCCTGGTATCTCTGCCTGAGGAGGGCAGACTGCAAAAAGCTCTGGGCATTAAAGAGAGTGAGTACAAAGTGAGTAAGTGAGCAGCCTTACGATGCTGGGTACTTGGTACGGTGTGGAAAATGGTCTTGTAGCAAGGAGTTGGTGAGCCTCACAATCATACAGGGGCACTGTACTGTGTACTGTATGTGGGTCAGAGCTGTGCCATACTGACACAGGTATGACTCCACCTTTGGTGGGTGTGGGGTGCATGCAGTCAGTGCCCTGCAGTGGACTCTAGGAAACAGGAGGTCTTGAGAAGTAAGTGGCGATCTGAAGTTGCCAGGTATCGGCTCTGACATCCACATTGGTAATTGTTGATGTCTCGTTTCCTCAAGGCAGGTAGCAGTTTGCATATTCATAAGGCAAGATATGTCCTTTCTCAATCCACATTTCTCCCTGTGCAACTTCTTGTTACTCTCACTATCTCACTGACAGTTCCATATACTCTCACTGTATCTCATTTCCAGTCACTGCCACTCCCAGTATCAATCCCATCAATACAGTGATATTCTCTGGATATCTAGCTGTTGTACTGTACCTTTCGTGGGAGTGACGCATGAATGGCCACATCCATTCTTACAGCATTTCTGATTCCCTGGGCAGTCACTGTCGACTGCACATGCTTCCCCACACAGACGGACTCCGACACTTTTCTGAGGACAAGACCCTGGTTTTCCTGAAGGAATGAAACACATCACAGTTAGGGCTGGAAATGTTCATCAAATATCAAATTAATCCTTGCGGTTACTGGTCTGATATCCCCTGTGTGATCCCGGCACCCTTTGTGTCCCTTATATTGTGGGCGGCACGGTGGCACAGTGGTTAGCATTGCTGCCTCACAGCGCTAGAGACTTGGGTTCAATTGCTGCCTTGGGCAACTGACTGTGTGGAGTTTGCACATTCTCCCTGTGTCTGCGTGGGTTTCCTCCGGGTGCTCCAGTTTCCTCCCACAATCCAAAAAATGTGCAGGTTAGGTGAATTGGCCATGCTAAATTGCCCGTAGTGTTAGGTGAAGGGGTAAATGTAGGGGAATGGGTCTGGGTGGGTTACTCTTCAGAGAGTCGGTGTGGACTTGTTGGGCCGAAGGGCCTGTTTCCACACTGTAAGTAAAGTAATCTAATCTATTCTCTGTGAATGATGATACAAATCCCAATTGCTCTGCATGTGCTTAATATTAATTCCCTTTATGAGGGTTGGGAGTTGAAAACTAGGGGGCATATTTTTAAGGTGGGAGGAGAAAGATTTAAAAGGGACCCGGGGCAATACTTTCACACATGTTTCGTGCATGGAATGAACTGCCACAGGAAGTCATAGATGCTGGTAAAGTTGCAACATTTATAAGATATTTGGACAGGTACATGAATAGGAAACATTTAGAGGGATTGGGCCAAATGCAGGAAAGTGAGACTAGATTAACTTGGGGAACCTGATTGGCATAGACTAGTTGGACCGAAGGGTCTGTTTCTGTGCTGAGATTAGAGTGGTGCCCACCCACTGTTTCTGTGCTGAGATTAGAGTGGTGCCCACCCACTGTTTCTGTGCTGAATGACTCAATGCCTGTACTTGAGTACTAACCCCTGTTACTGTTTATATACAGGCGTTTGATTATACAAATTAAGAACAGGAGTAGGCCATTCAGCTCCTTCAACCTGCTCTGTTATTCAATAAGATCACGGCCGATCTGATTATTTCACATTTCTACTTACTCCCGATAAGCACCTCCTTTGCTTATCATTGATATATTTGCATCTGCCCAAAAAATATTCAAGAACTCTACTCCCAGCCCCTTTTCAGGTTCCAAAGACCCACAACTTTCCACGGGAACAAGAATTCACCTCGTCTCTGTCTTTAAAAAGTCATCATCCCCTTCTGTTTAAACGTGATTCTCAGGACTGGTTTCTCTCATAGGACAAAACTCTGTCTCCATGTTTCTTTGTAAAGACCCCTCAGGATCTAATGTGTTTCAATCCAGTTGTCTCTACTATAAACCCATAACACTATAGTGAAGTTACAGCACAGTTAGAGGCCATTTAGCCCATCATGTCTGTGCTAGTTGAATAAACGAGATGCCTATTTTAATCTTACTTTCCAGGACCTAGTCTGTGCAGGTTCCAGAAATTCGGATACAGATCCATGTTCCTCTTCCATGTGACTGAAGCTTTTCACCTCCATGCCCAAACTGGGTGGTGAATTCCAAACACCCATTGTCTCCAGGTGAAAAATCTTTTCTCATGTACCCTTAATCCTCCTATTAACTATTTGTGCCCCCTGTTAATGGACCAGGCACAATCCCCAACTCCTCCACACTCACTTTCAGGTATTAGTTTAGTAAACCTTGTATTTACATCCTTCTTTACATAAGGGGATTGGTACGCCCTAAATGCAAGTACATAACTAATATGATCTCTCTGGAGTTCTGTTGAACAAGAGTCATAAAGTCATAGAGATGTACAGCATGGAAACAGACCCTTCGGTCCAACCCATCCATGCCGACCAGATATCCCAACCCAATCTAGTCCCACCTGCCATCACCCGGCCCATATCCCTCCAAACCCTCCCTATTCATATACCCATTCAAATGCCTCTTAAATGTTGCAATTGTACCAGCCTCCATCACATTCCCTGGCAGCTCATTCCACACACGCACCACACTCTGTGTGAAAAAGTTGCCTCTTAGGTTCCTTTTACATCTTTTCCCTCTCACCCTAAACCTATGCCCTCTAGTTCTGGACTACCCCCCCCCCAGGGAAAAGACCACGTCTATTTAGAACATAGAGCATAGAACATTCCAGCGCAGTACAGGTCCTTCAGCCCTCGATGTAGCACTGACCTGTGTAACTAATCTGAAGCCTATCTATCCTACACTATTCCATTTTCGTCCACATGTTTATCCAATGAACCACTTAAATGCCCTTCAACCAAGTCCACTACTGTTGTAGGCAGGCTGTTCCACGCCCTTACTACTCTCTGAGTAAAGAAACTACCTCTGATATCTGACCCATATATATGACCCTTCAATTTAAAGCTATGTCCACTTGTGCTAGCCATCACCATTCGAGGAAAAAACTCTCTGTCTACCCTATCTAACTCTCTGAATATCCTCTCCCTCAGCCTCCGGCGCTCCAGGGAAAACAGCCCCAGCCTATTCAGCCTCTCCCTATAGCTCAAACCCTCCAACCCAGGCAACGGAAGAATATCATCCCTCCTTTTAAGTTTGCCTCCTTTTGTGTTTGATAACATTAATGTTATAAAAATACTTTAATGATAACAAGAACATTTTATGAGCTTTGCTAATTCCTTGCTGTAGCTACATACTAACCTTTTATGATCTATTCACAAACGAATCAACATCGCTCTGTGACCCAGAGCCCTATAATCTGTTATAACTCAAAACTAGTCTTTGTTGTTCTCTGTGTACATTGCTGTCAATCTCGGTGCTCCTGGGGATACTGCAGTAAATCACTCACACTCAGAAATACATTTCTGCAAATCCACTGCCCTATCACAGTGTGGCTAGATCAAAATCCTGGAATTCCTTCCCTGACGGCACCATGGGAGTACTGACAGCACCCCCTCCCTCCTCACCGCCCCCACCCAGAATTGCACTCATACAACAATACAGCTCACCAGCTCCTTTTGCAGGCAACTAGGGATGGGCAATAAATGTTGGCCCAGCCAGTGATGATAACATCCCATGAACAAGCAAAGTAAAAAAAATCACTGTCTAGCTCACTTCCATTCCCTGAGTGTTTGATCTCAGGCCCTTAATGACTAAGGTGCACAGCTCCTTGAAAGTGGAATCATAGGTAGACAAGTGGTTTAGTACGCTTGCCTTGATTGGTCAGGACAGTGAGTACAGGAGTTGGGACGTCATGTTGCAGCTGTACAGGACATTGGTGAGGCCACTTTTAGAATACTGCACACAGTTCTGATCACCCTTCCACAGGCAGGATATTGTTAAGCTTGAGAAGTTATAGAATAGATTAACAAGGATGTTGCCGTGTTGGAGGATTTGAGCTAGAGCGAGAGGCTGAATTGGCTGGCGCTGTTTTCCCTGGGGTGTCGGAGGCTGAGGGGTGACCTTAGAGAGATTTATAAAATCATGAGGGGCGTGGATAGATCTTTTTCCCTGGGGTTGGTGAGTCCAAAACTAGAGGGCATAGATTTAAGATGAGAGGGGAAAGATATAAGAAGGACCCAAGAGATAATGGTTTTTCATGCAGAGGGTGGTGTGTATATGGAATACGTTGTTGGAGGAAGTGGTGGAGGCTGATGCAATTACAGCATTTAAAAGGCATCTGGATGGGTACATGAATAGGAAGGATATAGAGGGATATGGGCCAAGTGCTGGCAAATGGGACTAGATTAATTTAGAATCTCTGGTCAGCATGGATGAATTAGGGACCAAGGGTTCTTGTGAGGTGCTAAATCCAAGTGAAGGAAAAGAGTAAATAATATCAGAAAACAAATAGACCAATCACTAAAGGGCGTGCCAAACATTAGTGTAGCCATAAGAAGAAAACATCAGTTTGGTTTTATTTCCAGAGGCTGGGATTTGAAAAGTAACAAAAGGAACTTGATTTGCCTGCACCATTGAAGACAGTGTGCAGTTCCGGTCATCATTTTATAAAAAAATCTTGAGGATGGACAGAAAATTTATAAATGATTTCAGGCTTACGCAGCATGGAAGGATTGATAGGATGGGTCTCTATTACCATGTAAAATGAAGGATCCAGCGGACATTTTAAAATGACCGATTTTGATCGAGAAGATACAGAGAGAGTGGTTCCTCATGGAGGGGAAGAGTTGCCCACATAAGCTGATCCCCAAGAAATCCAGTTGGCCATTCAAAAGGAAGCTCTTTACACAGAGACTGTTGAGAAGATGGAACTGGCCATGACAGGGAGTGGGGAGGTGAATGGTGTTGACACATACAAGGGGAAACCTGATAAACATGGGAAGGAGAAGGTAATATAGAATGATGATGATAGGTTTGTCAAGAAAGATGGCAAGATACTCAGGTGCAGCATAAATTCAGTGTCCCTTACTCTCTTTGTCCTTTATAATAATACCTTGTACACTCTGTATAGATCTCAGAATCCTTAATATTCTGTGTGAAATACACATTAAGTATGCACAGCTTGCTGTCAGAAGCAGGTGGAAGGTCATTGGAGGAGGTCAGGCAGAGCCAAGCCCACAGCAACAGGTAAGACACAGCTGTACAAGATGGAAGGACGAGGAGGAAGAGAATGATCGGGGATTTGTTGGTTAGAGGAACAGAGAGAGCCAGCAAGGTGAACTGCTTCCCAGGGACCAGACTCAAGGATATCACAGAACAACTGCATGAACCTCTTCAAGGGAAGGGTGAGCAGTCTACATCAATGTCAACCATGTAGATTGGAGGAGGAATGTGGTCCGGCATTCAGGGAGAATGGAGAGGACCAAATCTGCAAGGAGACTACAGACTGGTTAGAATGGGGGATTTCCATATGTAGACCAAAAGACCATATGACATAGGAGCAGACATTAGGCCATTCAGCCCATTGAGTCTGCTCCACCATTCAATCATTGCTGATAAGTTTCTCAACTTAATTCTCCCGCTTTCTCCCCAAAACTCTTGATACTCAGGAACCTACCTATCTTTGTCTTAAATATACTTTGTCTTAAATGACCTGGCCTCTACAGCCTTCTGTGGCAATAAATTCCATAGATTCACCACTCTCTGGCTGAAGAAGTTTCTCTTTATGTTCATTCTAAAAGGGTCTTCCCTTTACTCTAAGGCTGTGCCCTCGGGTCCCAGTCTCTTCTACCAATGGAAATATCTTCCCAACATCCACTCCCAATGTCCAGGCCATTCAGTGTTCTGTATGTTTCAGTTAGATTCCCCTCCCCCCCTCCCCCCCACTTCTAAAGTCCATTGAGTACACACCCAGAGTCCTCAAACATCCCTCACATGTTAAGCTTTTCCTTCCTGGGGCCATTCTCGTGAACCTCCTGTGGACCCACTCCAAGGCCAGTACATCCTTCCTGAGATATGGGGCCCAAAACTGCACACAATATTCCAAATGTGGTCTGACCAGAGTCTTATAGAGCCTCAGAAGTACATCGCTGCTTTTATATTCAAGGCCTCTCAAAATAAATTCTGACATTGCATTTGCCTTCCTAATGACTGACTCACCTGCAGGTTTACCCTGAGAGAATCCTGGACTAGAATTCCCAAGTCTCTTTGCACTTCAGACTTCTGAATTTTCTCTCCATTTTGAAAATACTCCATGTCTCTATTCTTCCTACCAAAGTGCATGACCTCGCACTTTCCCACATTGTACTCCATCTGCCACTTCATTGCCCACTCTCCTAACTTGTCCAAATCCTTCTGCAGCCTCCCCACCTCCTTAATGCTACCTGGCTCTCTATCTATCCTTGTATCATCTGCAAACTTAGCCAGAATGCCCTCAGTTCCTTTATCTAGATCATTAATGTAGGAAGTGAAAAGTTGAGGTCCCAACATTGAGCCTTACAGGACACCACGTGTCACCAGCTGCCATCCTGAGAAAGACCCTTTTATCTCCACTGTCTGCTTCCTGCCACACAGCCAAGCTTCTCTCCATGCTAGCACCTTGCCTCTGACACCATGGGCCCTTTATCTTCCTCAGTAGCCTCTTGTGTGGCACCTTATCAAAGACTTTCATGAAGTTTAGGTAGATAACATCCATTGGCTTTCCTTGGTCTAACCTGCTCATTATTCCCTCAAAGAATCCTAACAGATTCGTCAGGTATGGCCTCCCCTTGATAAAACTATGCTGACTTTGCCCTATGTTACCATACATTTCCAAGTATTCAGAAATCTCATCCTTCACAATGGATTCCAGAATTTTACCCATGACTGAGGTTAGGGTAATCAGCCTGTAATTTTCCACCTTTTGCCTTACTCCCTTTTTAAACTAGGGTGTCACATTAGTGATTTTTCAGTCCTCTGGGACCCTTCATGATTCTAGTGATTCCTAAGAGATCACGAGTAACACCTCCACTATCTCTTCAGCTATCTCCCCTGGAACTTTGGCATCTCCCCTAGTCCATCTCGTCCAAGTGATGTATTCACCTTCAGGTCATTCAGTTTTCCTAGCACCTTCTCCTCGATGATGACCACCATACTCAGCTCTGCCCCCTCACTGTCTTGAATTTTTGGGATATAATTTGTGTCTTCCATTGTGAAGACTGATCCAAAATAATTACTCAGTTCCTCAGCCATTACCTGTTCCTGAGTGGGCTCCACCACAAGCTGCTCCAGAAAACTATCTCGTAGACGTTCCACAAATTCCTTTTCTTGCAATCCACTGCCAACCTGATTTTCCCAGTCCACCTGCGAATTGAAATCCCTCGTGATCACTGTAACCTTGCCTTTCCTACACGCCTTCTCTATCTTCCAGTGTATCCTGTGCCCCAGCTCCTGACCATATTTGGAAGTCTGCACATAACTCCAAGTAGGGATGTTTTAACCTTTGTGTTTACTCAATTCTACCCACACAGATTCTACACCATCTGACCCGATTTCATTTCTTACTATTGATTTAATTTCATTTCTTACTAATGAGGCAACCCCACCCCTTCTGCCCACCTGTCTATCTTTTTGATAGGATGTATATCCTTGAATATTCATAACACTTGCAGCCATGTCTCTGTGATACCTACCAATCTCAATCTGCGCCACAAACTTGTTTACTGAATTCCTTATACTGCATGCATTCAGATGTAACATCCACAGTCCTGTAATAACTGTCCCTCTTCTCATAGAACATAGAACATAGAAAAGTACAGCACAGAACAGGCCCTTAGGCCCACACTGTTGTGGGCCTAATGTAAAATATAATAATTTAACCTACGCCCCCCCTCAACTCACTGCTGTCCATGTGCATGTTCAGCAGTCGCTTAAATGTCCCCAATGACTCTGCTTCCACCACCACCGCTGGCAACACATTCCATGCGTTCACAACTCTCTGCGTAAAGAACCTATCTCTGATGTCTCCTCTATACCTTCCTCCTAATATCTTCAAACTATGACCCCTCGTACCCGTCAATCCTGCCCTGGGGAATTGTCATTGTCATTTGTTTATCCAACGTGCTTGAAGTTTGATTGCTAACCTTTTCCATACACTGTCCTATTTGTGTCTGTGCTGGAGATTTTAACAACCTCTCCTGAGTTCTGCACCCTTACCTCCTCCTTTAATTTGGGTTTTCTGATTTCCCCGAGAACTGAGGCCTCCGCCTCTTCCCCAAACTGCCCCCCACCCTTTAGTTTAAAGCCCTGTCTACAGCCCTAGTTACGTGAATCGCTAGGACTCTGATCCCAGCATGGTCCAGATGAAGACTCTCCCATCGGAACAGGTCCTTTCTTCCCATACTGTCCCATGAAGGCAAATGTGCTTCTCTCCCACCAGCCTTTGAGGCACGCATTTAATTGTTTAATCTTATTGTGGTGGCTAAGGCTGTATTTCCAGAGGTTGGTAGGCTGGAATAGTGGCCTATCCTTTAGGTAGGCTGGAATGGTGACCTACCCTTTGGTAGGCTGGAATGACGGCCTACCCTTTTGGTAAGCTGGAATAGTGGCCTATCCTTTAGGTAGGCTGGAATGGCGGCCTACCCTTTGGTAGGCTGGAATGGCGGCCTACCCTTTGGTAGGCTGGAATGGTGGTAATGTTAAGAGGCAGTGTGGGGCAGTTGGTGTTCAGAAGAATTTTGTATATCAGCACTTGTCAAGTGGAACAAGTAATGAGGCACAGCCAGATCTGAGATATAATGGGCCAATGGGCCAGGATCATAAGATTTTGGATGATGATGGAAAATGAGATTTGTCAATCTGGAGTTGGGGGGGGTGGGGGGAGGAGAAGGTCGGATAAACCAATCCAGAGCTCCCACATTCTCAACCTTTCCTTTCTGTAGGGTGTGGTAACCCTCAGTTCAAAGCATACCAATCATTTTCATTTCTCATGACAGAGCAGCCCTATGGCCTTCTGGGGCTGTTGCAGCTTTATAGAATATGAGTTGGTATACACATACAGTAGTGTGCGGTTCCTCTCACACAACAGGAACGACAATGATCACACAAGGGAGAGAGAATGGAGAAGGGATTCACCAGGATGATGCTGAAACAAGAGTATTTCAGTTATAAAGAGAGGTTAGACAGGCTGGGGTTATTTTCCTTGGACCAGGGAAGGCTGAGGGGGAAACTGTACAAAGTTCTGAAGGACACAAACAGGGTGGATGGGGAGAAACTTTCTCCTTTAGTACATAGGACATAGAACATTACAGCACAGCACAGGCCCTTCAGCCCTCGATGCTGCACTGACCTGTGGAACTAAGGAGTTAATACCCAGGGGACACAGTTTTAAAGTAAGGAGCAGGAGGTTTGGAGGGAATTTGAGGACTTTCACCCAGAGGGATGGGGACACCTGCAACTCACAGCCTGAAAGGACAATAGAGACATGAACCCTTAAGGTATTTATGATTCGCACTATTCAAGGTAAAGGGGAGTAGCAGCAGAGAGGCACTAAACCATAATGTTCTTCCAGAGAGATAGTATAGATGCAATGGGTTGAACTGCCTCCTCCTGAAACATAATCCTTCTGTGACTCTCTATCTAACTTTGCCATCCCTGCCATTTCATTACTCTCAATGCAATTAACAAGGACTTCTCTTGAGT
The DNA here is from genome assembly GCF_020745735.1 of Hemiscyllium ocellatum. Taxonomy (NCBI): domain Eukaryota; kingdom Metazoa; phylum Chordata; class Chondrichthyes; order Orectolobiformes; family Hemiscylliidae; genus Hemiscyllium; species Hemiscyllium ocellatum. The sequence goes on along the minus strand of NC_083415.1, from coordinate 7,348,824 downwards.
AACTCACCTTGTCCTTGGTGTTTTCTGCAAACTACTTTACTCTCTCTCTCAACCTTAACCTCACTCACTGTTACTCTCACTGTGTCTCAATGCCAGTCCCTGTTTAGTCAATCTGGAGTGAGAATAATCACTAACTTCAGTGGAGCCTGGCCAGATAGACTGCAACCCAACACTGGCAGGAAAAACAGTTGGTGAACAAAAGGTGAAAGTCTGGGTACAGTTTAGGTCCATTCCCTCAACGAGGGAGGGGGGGGGAGGAGGATAAACCAATCCAGAGCTCCCTCATTCTCAACCTTTCCTTTCTTAGTCTTAGTCTCCATCTCACTCTCTGCTACTCGCAAGTTATCTCAATACCAGTCCCTGTTAATCTCACTGTAAATGTCATCAATACAATGACATTCCCCCTGTATCCAGTTGTCAGATTTGGATTTAATTTGTTTTATTATTGTCACATAAACCAAGAAACAGTGAAAAGTATTGTTTTGTGTCCTATCAGACAAAGCGTGCCTTATATAACTACATCATGGTAATAGAACAGATTGCACCACATAGCGTTAGAGAAAGATCAACTTTAATATATGTGGCTGCTTCTGATGTGCCCTCTGAAATGGTCCAACAATTGACCTTCACTGACCCTCACTGTTACTTTCACTGTCTCACTGACCCTCATTGTTACTCTCACTGTCTCACTGACCCTCACTGTTACTCTCACTGTCTCACTGACCCTCATTGTTACTCTCACTGTTTCACTGACCCTCACTGTTACTCTCACTGTCTCACCAACCCTCAATGTTGCTCTCATTCTATCACATTGCCATTCACTATTACTCCCACTGTATCTCACTGTAAAATATTGTTATTTTCACTGTCTCAATACTAGTCCGTGCTGCTCTCACTATCTTACTCATACTCTCTATTATTCCCATTCTATCCCAGTGCTCCTCCCTGTCACTTTCACTGTATATCAATACCAGTCAGTGTTACTCAGAAGCAAATCACATCAATGCAATGATATTCTCCCTGTGCCCAGCTTTGGATTTGATTTGATTTGATTTAGAATCAGAGTCATAATGATGTACAGCATGGAAACAGACCCTTTGGCCCAACTTGTCCATGCTGACCAGATATCCCAACCCAATCTAGTCCCACCTGCCAGCACCTGGCCCATATCCCTCCAAGCCCTTCTTATTCATATACCCATCCAAATGCCTCTTAAATGTTGCAATTGTACCAGCCTCCACCACTTCCTCTGGCAGCTCATTCCATACATGTACCACCCTCTGTGTGAAATGTTGCCCTTAGTCCCCTTTTATATCTTTCCCCTCTCACCCTAAACCTATGCCCTCTAGTTCTGGATATGCCACCCCAGGGAAAGGACTTTGTCTATTTATCCAATCCACAGTGGCTCAGTGGTTAGCACTGCTGCCTCACAGCACAAGGAACCTGGGTTCAATTCCAGCCTTGGGCAATTGTCTGTGTGGTTTCCTCCGGGTGCTCCGGTTTCTTCCCACAATCCAAAGATGTGCAGGTCAGGTGAATTGGCCATGCTAAACTTCCTGTAGTGATAGGTGCATTAATCAGAGGGAAATGGGTTTGACTGGGTTACTCTTTGGGGGGTTGGTGTGGACTTGTTGGGCCGAAGGGCCTGTTTCCACGCTACAGGGAATCTAATCTAATCCTATCCATGCCCCTCATGATCTTATAAACATCAGCCTCTGTCACTCCAGGGAAAACAACCCCAGCCTGTTCAGTCTCTCCCTGTAGCTCAAATCCTCCAACCCTGGCAATATCCTTGTAAACTTTTTCTGAACCCTTTCAAGTTTCACAACATCTTTCCGATGTTCCAACAGTGGTCTAGCCATTCCAACAGTGGTCCAGCCAGTGTCCTGTATAGCTGCAACATGACCTCCCAGCTCCTGTACTCAATACTCTGACCAATAAAGGAAAGCATACCAAACACCTTCCTCACTATCCTATTGACCTGCGACTCCACTTTCAAGGAGCTCTGAACCTGCACTCCAAGGTCTCTTTGTTCAGCAACACTCCCTAGGACCTTACCATTAAGTGTATAAGTCCTGCTAAGATTTGCTTTCCCAAAATGCAGCACCTCACATTTATCTGAATTAAATTCCATCTGCCACTTCGCAGCCCATTGGCCCATCTGATCAAGATCCCGATCAAGAGAGGATGAAAAGTAGAGGACCCAGCACCGATCCTTGTGGCACTCCACTGGTCACAGACCTCCAGTTTGAAAAACAACGCTCCACCACCACCCTCTGTCTTCTACTTCGAGGCAGTTCTATATCCAAATGGCTAGTTCTCTCTGTATTCCATGAGATCTAACTTTGCTAACCAGTCTCCCATGGGGAACCTTGTTGAATGCCTTACTGAAGTCCGTATAGATCACATCTACTGCTCTGCCCTCATCAATCCTTTGTTACTCCTTCAAAAAACTCAATCAAGTTTGTGAGACATGATTTCTCATACACAAAGCCATCTTGATTATCCCCAATCAGTCATTCCTTTCCAAATACATGTACATCCTGTCTCTCAGGACTCTCTCCAACAACTTGCTGTCACATGTAACAAGATACAGTGCGAAGTATTGTTTTGCATGCTATTCAGACAATCCATACCTCACATAAGTATATCAGGAAAATAGAAGAGCATGCAGAATATAGTGTCACAGCTTCAGAGAAGGCACAGAGAAAGATCACCTTTTATACATGAGAGGGCCATTCATAACTCAGAAAATGTCCTTCAATCTGTTGGTGCATGTTTTCAAACCTTTGTACCTTCTGCCCAATGGAAGTGGGTGGAAGAGAGTGTAACCGGGGTGTGACTGGTCTTTGATTAGTTTAACTGCTTTCCCGAGCCAGCAGGAAGTGTAGACCGAGTCAATGGAAGGATCTTACCGTTGCGAGGAGAGACGCAGGCATGGCCACATCCATTACTGCAGCATTTCTTATTTCCTTTACAGTCACTGTCATCTGTGCACAATTCTGCACAGAGTCCAACTCGAGCAGGTTTAGCAGGACAGGAGCCTGGTTTAACTGTTGGACATAAACACATCGCCGTTAGGCCATTCGGGTCAATTATCATTCATTGCCTACCTCAGTCCTAATCCCTGTATCTCTTTATGCATCTCAGTACTGTTCCCTGTCACTGTGTCTGTACCTGAATACTAATTCTTGTTGCTACCTTTGTATCTCTGTACATACACCTGGACTAGTAATCCCAGTGCCAGGGTAACGTTCTCGGTTTGTAGCAACATGGACATTGTGATGTTTGAATCAATTAAAAATCTGAAATCAGAGGGATCCAAGATGGCGGCGACCCAGCAAGTCTGAGTCTATCGTGCTTCTCCCAAGACCTGGGCAAAGTGGGCCACCCGCCCCCACCATACTCACCAAATCATCTAAAATAGCTTGTACTTAATGTAATTAGTTGCTCAATACTAAATTTAAACAGTCTAGTCTCCTGTAAAAATGACTAGGGGGAAAGGAGCCCGCAGTTCTCAGCAGCAGGAGCCCCTCCCCCACCCTCCCCAGCTGGTGGCGGGTCTCACGGAAGGCCAGTTTACACTGTTCCCTGAGCAGTGGCTTCCACAGCTTTTAAATCTGCATGCTGGATCAGGCTAGGTAAGGGTGGGATGGGCCTACCGGGTCGCAATACGCGGGTCCGGCTCAAACCAGCGCCCCTGCCCGGTCCTGTTCTGGCTGCAGAGCTATAAAGAGAGGCAGATGCTCTTAGAAGCCTCTAGAAATCTTGGAAAAGATCCCCAAGCCATGATCTGTAAAGGATCCAAGATCATGTTATTCCAGGACCTTTCCCCAGCTCTGGTCCGAAAGATGAAGGCATTTGATGAGGCGAAGAAGTGTTTAAGGGACTTAAATATTCAGTACTCCTTACGCTACCCAGCGACGCAACGCTTTAACCATTAAGGATCCGTGTATAACTTCAGATCGCCGGAAAGGCCAAGGAATTTTTTGACTCTCTTAGATAAATTGTAAGAGATAATGGATGTTGGTTTGCCTTCCCCCCACTCCGGTTTATATCCCCCCTCCCCTTTTTTTAAAATATATTAATCCTTTTTTTTAACCTTACTGTTTAATATTATCTTGGGAGGTGGGGAGAGGGATTTATTTATTTGTTCACTACTTAACGATTTTCTCCCCCTTTTTTAAATTCTATATATATAGGCCGGGGGGTCTAGTTAATGTTGGTGGGGGGAGGGGGTGGTAACCTTATTCTATTTTACCTCTGTCTCTAGGAGCGGGGTTGTTTTCCCTTGTTATTTTGTATTATTATATTTAATTATTATTTGTTGAGTTTGTAATTTTATAGTTATATATGTTTATATACATGGTATTAACGTTACCAAATATATCCAGGTGTTGGTGTGGGTGGGGGGGGGGTGGGGGTAGGGGTAGGGTGCTCACTGTTAACTCTAGCTCTGTAGTACATTTGAATTCTCTTCATCCTATTGAGGAGCGCCTGAGTCAAGGGTGGGGCACTGGTTGGGAGAGGATACGATGGACCTTTGGAAAGGAAGTGACACCCCCTGGGAACAAGGGGGAGAATCTCCATTTAAATACGTTTTATATTTGTTTTATTTAGAAATAGTCTTTTATTATACTGTTGTGAGTGTATTAGAGAGCCTTTATTTTTGTGAATTTTATATGCGCTATGCTCGGTATGTCCTGGATACGGTTTCCCCTCCCGAGGGGTCTCGGATTTGCTCTGACGATTATGGTTGATCAGTCGGTTAAATGGTGCACCAGGAATGTCAGGGGGAGTAATTCACCAGTCAAAAGGAAGAAAATATTATCAAATCTCAAGAAAGAAAGGGTTGATATAGCTCTCCTACAGGAGACACACTTGTTGGATAAAAAACACTTGAAATTACAACAGGGTGGATTTGATCAGGCCTTTTTTTTTCTTTTAGCTCAAAAAGCAGGGGAGTTGTTATTCTTATTCAGAAGAATTTCCCTTTCAAATCCTAAATCAGATAAAAGATGAATCTGGACGATATATTCTGATTAAAGCCCTTATAAATGGAGAGGAATATGGGATTTTAAATTTGTATTGCCCCCCGGCACATCCTTTTAAATTTATAATGGAAGCCTTTACGAAATTGATGGCTCTTGGTGCCCGTCATACAATTATAGGGGGAGACTTTAATTGTATTATAGATCCGGAAATAGATAGGATTCCCAAGAGTGCTGCAGGAGTATCTCCCAGATCTAGACAATTGGTGGATTTGAATTTAGAATTAGGATTAATATGGATGGAGATGTCTTCACCCGCAGGGCAGAGATTTTTCTTTTTACTCCAATTCACATAAATGTCATCCCAGAATTGATATGTTTTTTGCCCCCTCGATTTTTTAAAATTCCACATCATCCTGTAAAATAGGCATTATAGCAATTTCCGATCACGCTGCTGTATATATGGAAATCAAGGCAAGGAACAATGAGACATCCCCTCGTCGTTGGCGTATGGAACCTTGCTAATGAAATATAGTAAATTTGTAAAGTGCTTCTCTCAAGAATTTAAAACTTTTTTAGAAATTAATTTAGGTATGGCTAGCAACCCATCAATGATGTGGGAGACCATCAAAGCTTACACACGAGGTTTGATCATCTCCTACTCAGCGACCCAGAAAAAATTAGAGGGAGAACAACAGCATCTGCTCGAAGCACGCTTAAAAGCAGCTGAAACAGCATACGCTGATAGACCTTCTATTGTCAAATTGCAAAGGATTACAGCCCTTAGGACAGCCCTAAACACTATGCTTACCCAAACGGCTAAGAGGGAAATATTATTTGCAAAACAAAGGTTATATGAATATGGTGACAAACCGGGTAGATAATTAGCATTTCTTGCAAAGATAACGAAGGTCCCTCAAACTATCACATCTATCAAGGAAAGTACAGGTATTTTGACTCATGATCATAAAAGCATTAACGCAATCTTTAGAAAATTTTATTCTGATTTATATAAATCGCAGGATTGTGAAGACAGGACTAGGAGGATGCAATCATTTTTTTAAAAACCTGACCTTTCCGGACCTAACTCTGGAACAGGTATCGGTGTTAAATGCTCCCCTAACAGTCCAAGAAATACTTGACGCAATCAGGGAACTTCAGAGCGGTAAGGCACCGGGCCCAGATGGTTTTCAAGTTGAATTCTATAAAGAATTTACAGCAATATTGGCTGGTCCACTTATGGACATGTATAACTACGCATACAGTCAGGGCTGTCTCCCGCCTTCGCTGAAAGAGGCAAATATCTCTCTTATCCTTAAAAAAGGAAAGGACCCAGAAGATTGTGTGTCATACAGACCAATATCCTTGTTAAATGTAGATTTTAAAATCCTTTCTAAAATGTTAGCATTGAGACTAGAAAGGTACTGCCACATATCATAAAGGAGGATCAGACAGGATTTATTAAGGGTGGTAGATCATCCAATAATATTAGAAGGGTTTTGAATGTGATTCAAGCCTGCCATCAGGGAAAGATACCAGGAGTAGTAGACTCATTAGATGGGGAAAAGGCATCCGACAGGTTGAATGGCCATATTTGTTTTACACATTGGAAAGGTTTGGTGTTGGAAAGGTGTTTACCAAATGGGTCTCAACACTGTATAGTGATCTCAAAGCAGTTGTGGTTACCAATGGATTAGGTTCAGATAGCTTCAGTGTGGATAGGGGCTGCCGTCAGGGATGTCCTCTCTCGCCATTGTTATATACGCTAATATAGCAGATGCTATACTGGCTGATCCTAATATAACAGTGAGCACCCTACCCCCAGCCCTCACCCCCACCGCCCCCACCCACACCAACACCTGGATATATTTGGTAATGTTAATACCATGTATAAACATATATAACTATAAAATTACAACCTCAACAAATAATAATTAAATATAATAATACAAAATAACAAGGGAAAACAACCCCGCTCCTAGAGACAGAGATAAAATAGAATAAGGTAACCACCTCCCCCCACTTACATTAACTAGACCCCCTGGCCTATATATATATATATATATATATATATAAAATAATAAAAAAAAACAAGGGGGGAGGAAAATTGTTAAGTAGAGAACAAATAATTAAATCCCTCTCCCCACCCCCCAAGATAATATTAAACATTAAGGTAAAATAAAAGGAAAATGGGGGGATATAAATCGGAGTGGGGGGAAGGCAAACCAACATCCACTATCTCTTACAATTTATCTAAGAGAGTCCGAAAATTCCTTAGCCTTTTCCGGCGATCCGAAGTTATACACGGATCCTTCATGGTTAAAGCATAGCGTCGCTGGGTGGTGTAAGGAGTACTGAATATTTAAGTCCCTTAAACACTTCTTCGCCTCATCGAATGCCTTCCCCTTTCGGACCAGAGCCTGTGGCAGCCACTGTTCGAGAAACACTGTAAGCTGGCCTTCCTCTTCCCATTCAGGAAGGCCCAGCAAACGAATATTTTTTCGACGACCTCGATTCTCAAGGTCGTCAATGTGATTCTCTAAGGTCCAGACTCACTGTTCGAGAGTCCGGACCTGATCCACGGCCAATTGCGCTGTAGTTTCGGAGGTCACGGCCTTTAGCTCCATCCCTCCGACTCGGCGCTCGATTTCCTTAATGTCTCGGTCGTGCTTTCGCAGCGCGGCTGAGAGTGAGTCCCATCGACTTCGGGATTCTTCAATAAAAGCGTCGATCTTCGCATCCAGTTTGGAGATGATTTCCACGAGGCTCGCCACCGTAGGTAAGTCCCGCGGGCAGCTGCGAACGCCTCTGCTGCAGCTGGAGAGGGTGGGGGAGGGGTTCCTGCTTGCTGAGAGCTACGGGCTCTCTTCCCTTTAGTCATTTTTAACTGAAGATTAGATTGTTTAAATTTAATACTAAGCATCTAATTAAATTAAACAGCTATTTTAAATGATTTGGTGAGTGTGGTGGGGGGTGGGTGACCCACTTTGCCCAAGTCTTGGGAGGAGCACTGTAGACTCAGGCTTGTCGGGTCGCCGCCATCTTGGATCCCCTACGGACGTGTATAACTATTCACACAGTTAGGGCTGTCTCCCGCCTTCGCTGAAAGAGGCAAATATCTCTCCTATCCTTAAAATAAGAAAGGACCCAGAAAATTGCGCGTCATACAGACCAATATCCTTGCTAAATGGAGACTTTAAAATCCTCTCTAAAACATTAGCATTGAGGCTAGGAAGGGTATTGCCACATATCGTAAAGGAGGATCAGACGGTGTTTATTAAGGGCCGTAGATCATCCAATAATGTTAGACGGGTTTTGAATGTGATTCAAGCCTGCCATCAGGGAAAGATACCAAGAGTAGTAGACTCATTAGACGGGGAAAAGGCATCCGACAGGGTTGAATGGTCATATTTGTTTTACACATTGGAAAGGTTTGGCGTTGGAAAGGTGTTTATCAAATGAGTCTCAACACTGTATAGCGATCCCAAAGCAGTTGCGATTACCAACTGCTGAGTTGAGTTAGTTGAGTTTTGATTTTTTTTCTCTCGGTATTTTTCTTTTGTTAAATTTTGGTTATTATTTTTTAAGATTTAATTGTATATCAATGTTTGTACTTGGGTTTATACAGACCAAGTCCTGAACTACGAAAACAATCACCCCAACACACACAAAAGAAGTCGCATCAAGACACTGTTCAAAAGGGCCACAACACACTGCAGTACACCAGAACTGCAAAAAGAGGAAGAAGAACACCTCTACAATGTATTCGCCAAAAATGGATACCCTGCAATTTCATCAACAGATGCCTAAGGGAAAGACAACGGAACAAGGACATGCCGCAACCCAAAGGACTAGCCACACTACCATATATCAGGAGCATTTCCGAACTGACAGCCAGACTACTGCGACCACTAGGACTCATAACAGCACACAAACCAACAGCTACTCTCAGACAACAACGCAGCAGGACAAAGGACCCAATACCCAGCATGAGCAAAACGAATGTAGTGTACAAAATCCCATGCAAGGACTGCACAAAACACTACATAGGACAAACAGGAAGACAGCTAACAAACCGTATCCATGAACACCAACTACCCACGAAATGACACAACCAGCTATCCTTAGTAGCCACACATGCAGATGACAAGCAACATGAATTCGACTGGGACAACACTACTATTATAGGACAAGCTAAACAGAGAACAGCCAGGGAATTCCTAGAGGCATGGCACTCATCCACAGATTCAGTCAATAAGCACATCGACCTGGACCCAATATACCAACCACTGCAGCGGACAGCTGGAACTGACAACCGGAAGCGGCAGAGACAAACCACTACAAATGCCGGAGGAAACCTCACAGAAGCGCTTCACAGGAGGCTCCCAAGCACTGAGGATGTCACCTAGACAGGGGACGAAACGTCTGCAACACAAATTCCCAGCTCGGCGAACAGAACCACAACAACGAGCACCCGAGCTACAAATCTTCTCACAAACTTTGGGTTTTTTTTATTTTGTAAACTTGTAAAAAATGTTAAATTTTCAATAAAAATATCTATTAAAAAAATCTGAAATTAAAACCTGGACCAGTGGAGACCATGTGACCATCGTCAATAATTACATTACCATAAAACATTTGGTTCATTGCTGTTCATTAGAGAAGGAAATCTGCCATCCTTACCTGGTCTGGTCTACATGTGACTCCAGACCCACAGCAATGTGACTGACTCTAATCTGCCCTCTGGAATGATCCAGAAAGTCTCACTCTCATTGTTAGTCATTATTACTCTCACTGTATCTTACTGCTATTCTCACTGTATCTCACTCACATTCACTGTTACTCTTATTGTATCACACTATCTCTTAGTATCAGTCTCAATATATCTCACTGGCCCTACCTTTCAATGCTGGTCACTGTTACTCTCACTGTATCTCACTAACCACCACTGTTACTCTCACTGACACCCACTGTTGCACTCCTTGTATTTCACTAACCCCCACTGTTACTCTCACTGTATCTCACTGACCCCCTACTGTTAGTCTCACTGTGTCTCACTAACCCCTACTGTTACTCTCACTGTATCTCACTGACCCCCCACTGTTAGTCTCACTGTATCTCACTAACCCCTACTGTTACTCTCACTGTATCTCACTAACCCCCAATGTTACTCTCACTGTATCTCACTGACCCCCCCACTGTTACTTTCACTGTATCTCACTGAAACCCCACTGTTATTCTCACTGTATCTCACTGACCCTCACTGCTACTCTCACTGTATCTCACTGACCCTCACTGTTATTCTCACTGTATCTCACTGACCCTCACTGTTACTCTCACTGTATCTCACTGAACCTCACTGTTACTCTCACTGTATCTCACTGAACCTCACTGTTACTCCCACTGTTTAACTGACAGTCTGTGATATTCTCACGAGCTCACTGGCCCCCACTGTTACTGTCACACCATTATATTATCATTCATTATGACTCTCACTGTATCTCAATGTCAGTTCCTGTTACTGTCACTGCTGTCACATTAACTCTCACTGTAGTTTACTGTCACTCTGCATTTATTGTCACCTCCTGTTCTTCTCATTGTAACTCACTGTCAGACATTGTTATTTTCACTGTCCCAAAACTGTCCCCTGTTCCTCTCACCGTATCTGACACATCGTGTTACACTCACTGTGTCCCACTATAACTCTGTTTCTCTTATTCAAAATCACATCATTGCAATGATATTCTCCTTGTGTTCAGCTGTTGGATTTGATTTCATTTGATTTGATATTGTCACATGCCCCAAGTTAGAGAGAAAAGTGTTGTTTTGCATGCTAACCAGCCAAATCATACCTTACATGAGGACGTCAGGGTAACAGAACATAATGAACAAAATAGCATTATAACTACATAGATGGTGCAAAGAGAGATCCACTCTAATGTATGAGAAGTCTGTCCATAAGTCAGATAACAGCAGGGAAGAAGCTGTTCCTGAATCTGTTGGTGCATGTTTTCAAACCTTTGTACCTTCTGCCCAATGGAAGTGGGTGGAAGAGAGTGTAACCGGGGTGTGACTGGTCTTTGATTAGTTTAACTGCTTTCCCGAGCCAGCAGGATGTGTAGACCGAGTCAATGGAAGGACCTTACCGTTGCGAGGAGAGACGCAGGCATGGCCACATCCATTACTGCAGCATTTCTTATTTCCTTTACAGTCACTGTCATCTGTGCACAATTCTGCACAGAGTCCAACTCGAGCAGGTTTAGCAGGACAGGAGCCTGGTTTAACTGTTGGACATAAACACATCACCGTTAGGCCATTCGGGTCAATTATCATTCATTGCCTACCTCAGTCCTAATCCCTGTATCTCTTTATGCACCTCAGTACTGTTCCCTGTCACTGTGTCTGTACCTGAATACTAATTCTTGTTGCTACCTTTGTATCTCTGTATATACACCTGGACTAGTAATCCCAGTGCCAGGGTAACGTTCTCGGTTTGTAGCAACATGGACATTGTGATGTTTGATTAGATTAGATTAGATTTTCTACAGTGTGGAAACGGGCCCTTCGGTCCAACCAGTCCACACAGACCCTCCGAAGAGTTACCCACCCAGACCCATTTCCCTCTGACTAATGCACCTAACACTATGAGCAATTTAGCACAGCCAGTTCACCTGACCTACACATCTTTGGACTGTGGGAGGAAACCGGAACACCCGGAGGAAACCCACGCAGACATGGGGAGAACGTGCAAACTCCACACAGACAGTCACCCGAGGCGGGAATTGAACCGGGGACCCTGATGCTGTGAGGCAGCAGTGCTAACCATTGAGCCAACGTACCGTCCTGAATCAATTAAAAATCTGAAATTAAAACATGGACCAGTGGAGACCATGTGACCATCGTCAATTATTATATTACCATAAAACATTTGGTTCATTGCTGTTCATTAGGGAAGGAAATCTGCCATCCTTACCTGGTCTGGTCTACATGTGACTCCAGACCCACAGCAACGTGAATGACTCTTAATCTGCCCTCTGGAATGGTCCAGAAAGTCTCACTCTCACTGTTCTTCATGATTACTCTCATTATATCTCACTGTTACTCTCACAGTACTTCACTGACACTCACTGTTACTCTTGGTGTGTCACACTATCTCTTAGTATCACTCTCAATGTATCCCATAGCCTCTTCCAGTTCCTTTCAATGCTCATCAAAGTTACTCTCACTGTATCTCACTGACCCCCACTGATACTCTCACTGTATCTCATAGAACCCCACTGTTACTCTCACTGTTTCTCACTGGCCCCCACTGATACTCTCACTGTATCTCACAGACCCCCACTGATACTCTCACTGTATCTCACTGACACTCACTGTTACTCTCACTGTATCTCATAGAACCCCACTGTTACTCTCACTGTATCTCACTGACCCCCCACTGTTAGTCACACTGTATCTCACTAACCCCCACTGTTACTCTCACTGTATCTCACTTACCCCCCACTGTGAGTCACACTGTATCTCACTAACCCCCACTGTTACACTCACTGTATCTCACTGACCCGCACTGTTATTCTCACTGTATCTCACTAACCCACACTGCTACTCTCACTGTATCTTACTGGCCCCCACTGTTATTCTCACTGTATCTCACTAACCCCACTGTTATTCTCAATGTATCACACTAACCCCACTGTTACTCTCACTGTATCTCACTAACCCCCACTGTTACTCTCTCTGTATCTCACTAACCCCTCACTGTTACTCCCATTGTCTCACTGACAGTCTGTGATATTCTCACAAGCTCACTGACCCTCACTGTTACTCTCACTGTATCTCACTGGCCCCCACTGTTACTCCCACTGTCTTACTGACTCTCCCTGACATTGTCACGAGCTCACTGACCCCCACTGTTACTCTCACACCATCATATTATCATTCATTATGACTCTCACTGTATCTCAATGTCAGTTCCTGTTACTGTCACTGCTGTCACATTAACTCTCACTGTATTTCACTACCACTCACTACATCTTATTGTCACCTCCTGTTATTCTCACTGTAACTCACTGTCAGACATTGTCATTTTCACTGTCCCAAAACTGTCCCCGTTCCTCTCACCGTATCTGACACATCGTGTTACACTCACTGTGGCTCACTATCACTCTCTGTTTCTAAAATTCAAAATCACATCATTGCAATGATATTCTCCTTGTGTTCAGCTGTTGGATTTGATTTCATTTGATTTGATATTGTCACATGCCCCAAGTTAGAGTGAAAAGTGTTGTTTTGCATGCTAACCAGCCAAATCATACCTTACATGAGGACGTCAGGGTAACAGAACATAATGAACAAAATAGCATTATAACTACATAGACGGTGCAAAGAGAGATCCACTCTAATGTATGAGAAGTCTGTCCATAAGTCTGATAACAGCAGGGAAGAAGCTGTTCCTGAATCTGTTGGTGCATGTTTTCAAACCTTTGTACCTTCTGCCCAATGGAAGTGGGTGGAAGAGAGTGTAACCGGGGTGTGACTGGTCTTTGATTAGTTTAACTGCTTTCCCGAGCCAGCAGGAAGTGTAGACCGAGTCAATGGAAGGATCTTACCGTTGCGAGGAGAGACGCAGGCATGGCCACATCCATTACTGCAGCATTTCTTATTTCCTTTACAGTCACTGTCACCTGTGCACAATTCTGCACAGAGTCCAACTCGAGCAGGTTTAGCAGGACAGGAGCCTGGTTTAACTGTTGGACATAAACACATCACCGTTAGGCCATTCGGGTCAATTATCATTCATTGCCTACCTCAGTCCTAATCCCTGTATCTCTTTATGCATCTCAGTACTGTTCCCTGTCACTGTGTCTGTACCTGAATACTAATTCTTGTTGTTACCTTTGTATCTCTGTATATACACCTGGACTAGTAATCCCAGTGCCAGGGTAACGTTCTCGGTTTGTAGCAACATGGACATTGTGATGTTTGATTAGATTAGATTAGATTTTCTACAGTGTGGAAACGGGCCCTTCGGCCCAACCAGTCCACACAGACCCTCCGAAGAGTTACCCACCCAGACCCATTTCCCTCTGACTAATGCACCTAACACTATGAGCAATTTAGCACAGCCAGTTCACCTGACCTACACATCTTTGGAATGTGGGAGGAAACCGGAACACCCGGAGGAAACCCACGCAGACATGGGGAGAACGTGCAAACTCCACACAGACAGTCACCCGAAGCTGGAATTGAACCGGGGACCCTGATGCTGTGAGGCAGCAGTGCTAACCACTGAGCCAACGTACCGTCCTGAATCAATTAAAAATCTGAAATTAAAACCTGGACCAGTGGAGACCATGTGACCATCGTCAATTATTATATTACCATAAAACATTTGGTTCATTGCTGTTCATTAGGGAAGGAAATCTGCCATCCTTACCTGGTCTGGTCTACATGTGACTCCAGACCCACAGCAACGTGAATGACTCTTAATCTGCCCTCTGGAATGGTCCAGAAAGTCTCACTCTCACTGTTCTTCATGATTACTCTCATTATATCTCACTGTTACTCTCACAGTACTTCACTGACACTCACTGTTACTCTTGGTGTGTCACACTATCTCTTAGTATCACTCTCAATGAATCCCATAGCCTCTTCCAGTTCCTTTCAATGCTCATCAAAGTTACTCTCACTGTATCTCACTGACCCCCACTGATACTCTCACTGTATCTCATAGAACCCCACTGTTACTCTCACTGTATCTCACTGACCCCCCACTGTTAGTCACACTGTATCTCACTAACCCCCATTGTTACTCTCACTGTATCTCACTGACCCCACTGTTACTCTCACTGCATCTCACTACCCCCACTGATACTCTCACTGTATCTCACTAACCCCCACTGATACTCTCACTGTATCTCACTAACCCCCACTGTTACTCTCACTGTATCTCACTGACCCCGACTCTTACTCCCACTCTCTCACTAACAGTCTGTGATATTCTCACGAGCTCACTGACCCTCAGTGTTACTCTCACTGTATCTCACTGACCCCCCACTGTTACACTCACTGTATCTCACTGACCCCCACTGTTACTCTCACTGTATCTCACTGACCCCGACTCTTACTCCCATTGTCTCACTAACAGTCTGTGATATTCTCACGAGCTCACTGACCCTCAGTGTTACCCTCACTGTATCTCACTGACCCCCCACTGTTACACTCACTGTATCTCACTGACCCCCACTGTTACTCTCACTGTATCTCACTGACCCCCACTGTTACTCTCACTGTATCTCACTGACCCCCCACTGTTAGTCTCCCTGTAACTCACTAACCCCCACTGTTACTCTCACACCATCACGTTATCATTCATTCTGACTCACTGTATCTCAATGTCAGTTCCTGTTACTAAGTTAAAAATCACACAACACCAGGTTAAAGTCCAACAGCACACTAGCTTTCGGAGCGTCGCCCCTTCATCAGGTGGTTTTGAATTTATAGCAAAAATTTATAGTGTGATGGAACTGAAATTATGCATTGAAAAATTGATTGTCTGTTAAGCCTGCAACCGACAGGGTACCCTACGTTGTTCAGTATTTCCCAGGAGCTGAAAAATTATGCCATGTTCTTCGTGACCTGCAACACATTATCAATGAGGATGAACACCTCGCCAAGACCTTTCCCACACTTCCACTACATAGCAAAGATAAGTGGGAAAACAGAGGACTGGGAAGCTTTTAAAGAACAACAGAGGATTACTAAGAAGGAAATTCACAGAGAAAAAATGAGGTACGAAGGTAAACTGGCCAATAATATAAAGGAGGATAGTAAAAGCTTTTTTAAGTATGTGAAAGGCAAAAAAATGGTTAAGACTAAAATTGGGCCCTTGAAGACAGAAACAGGGGAATATATTATGGGGAACAAAGAAATGACAGAAGAATTGAATTGGTACTTCAGATCTGTGTTCACTGGGGATGACACAAGCAATCTCCCTGAGGTAACAGTGGCTGAAGGGCCTGAACTTAAGGGAATTTATATTTGCCAGGAATTGGTGTTGGAGAGACTGTTAGGCCTGAAGGTTGATAAGTCCCCGGGGCCTGATGGTCTACATCCCAGGGTACTGAAGGAGGTGGTTCGAGAAATCGTGGATGCGTTGGTGATTATTTTCCAGAGTTCAATAGATTCGGGACTAATTCCTGCGGATTGGAGGGTGACTAATGTTGACCCACTTTTTAAGAAAGGTGGGAGAGAGAAAGCAGGAAATTATAGATCAGTTAGTCTGACCTCAGTGGTGGGAAAGATGTTGGAGTCTATTATAAAGGATGAAATTACGACCCATCTGGATAGTAGTAACAGGATAGGTCAGAGTCAGCATGGATTTATAAAGGGGAAATCATGCTTGACTAATCTTCTTGAATTTTTTGAGGATGTAACTCTGAAGATGGGAGATCCAGTAGATGTAGTGTACCTGGACTTTCAGAAAGCTTTTGATGAAGTCCCACATAGGAGGTTAGTGAGCAAAATTAGGGCGCATGGTCCTGGGGGCAAAGTACTAACTTGGATTGAAAGTTAATTGGCTGATAGGAAACAAAGAGTAGTGATAAAAGGCTCCATTTCAGAATGGCAGGCAGTGACCAGTGGGGTACCGCAGAGATCAGTACTGGGACCGCAGCTTTTTACAATATATGTTAATGATGTAGAAGATGGTATTAGTAATAACATTAGCAAATTTGCTGATGACACAAAGCTGGGTGGCAGGGTGAAATGTGAGGAGGATGTTAGGAGATTACAGGGTGACCTGGACAGGTTAGGTGAGTGATCAGATGCATGGCAAATGCAGTTTAATGTGGATAAATGTACGGTTATCCACTTTGGTGGCAAGAACAGGAAGGCAGATTACTACCTAAATGGAATCAATTTAGGTAAAGGAGCAGTACAGAGAGATCTGGGTGTTCTTGTACACCAGTCAATGAAGGTAAGCATGCAGGTACAGCAGGTAGTGAAGAAGGCTAATAGCATGCTGGCCTTCATAACAAGAGGGATTGAGTATAGAAGCAAAGAGGTTCTTCTGCAGCTGTACAGGGCCCTGGTGAGACCACACCTGGAGTACTGTGTGCAGTTCTGGTCTCCAAATTTGAGGAAAGACATTCTGGCTATTGAGGGAGTGCAGCGTAGGTTCACGAGGTCAATTCCTGGAATGGCGGGATTACCTTACACTGAAAGACTGGAGCGACTGGGCTTGTATACCATTGAGTAAAAAGTGAGGTCTGCAGATGCTGGAGATCAGAGATGAAAATATGTTGCTGGTTAAAGCACAGCAGGTCAGGCAGCATCCAAGGAACAGGAAATTCGACATTTCGGGCAAAAGCCCGTTGAGTTTAGAAGACTGAGAGGGGATCTGATTGAGACACATAAGATTATTAAAAGTTTGGACACTCTGGCGGCAGGAAACATGTTTCCGCTGATGGGTGAGTGTCGAACCAGAGGACACAGCGTAAAAATACGGGGTAGACCATTTAGGACAGAGATGAGGAGAAACTTCTTCACCCAGAGAGTGGTGGCTGTGTGGAATGCTCTGCCCCAGAGGGCAGTGGAGGCCCAGTCTCAGGATTCATTTAAGAAAGAGTTGGATAGAGCTCTCAAGGATAGTGGAATCAAGGGTTATGGAGATAAGGCAGGAACAGGACACTGATTAAGGATGATCAGCCATGATCATATTGAATGATGGTGCAGGCTCGAAGGGCAGAATGGCCTACTCCTGCACCTATTGTCTATTGTCTACTTACCTTTAAACAACCGCCAAACCTCAAACAGATCGTTGTTCATAGCAAGCTGCCCGGCTCTCAGGACACTCCATACAACCTTGTCATGGTACGCGCTGCAACACATGTCAGAGTGTGGACATGGATGCCACCATTACGTGTGGGGACACCTCCCACCTTGTACATGGCAGGCACTCATGTGACTCAGCCAACGTTGTCTATCTTATACGTTGCAGGCAAGGATGCCCGGAGGCATGGTACATTGGGGAACCGAGCAAAGGCTACGACAACGGATGAATGGGCACCGCACAACAATCAACAGACAGGAGAGTTCCCTCCCAGTTGGGGAACAGTTCAGTGGTCGAGGACATTCGACCTCGGACCTTCGGGTGACCATCCTCCAAGGTGGACTTCGGGACAGGCAGCAGAGAAAAGCGGCCGAGCAGAGGCTGATAGCTAAGTTCTGTATCCATAGGGAGGGCCTCAACCGGGACTTTGGGTTCATGTCACATCACAGGTGACCACCACTGCACTACACATGCACATAGATATTCCTACACACACACACACTCTCACACACACACAGGCCCTCCTATACACCCAGACTCACAGACACACGTATACACAGACACGCACACAGACACCCACACACACCCTCACAGACACGCATACTCCCATACTCACACATGCACCTCCTCACAGACTTAAGACACTCTGCACTCACTATACACACGCACACACACACACACACATACACTTTCTCACACTCACAACCCCCAATTCAGACAGACAGACACATACACAGATAGACAAAGACCCACATGCACACATACATTTTGGTTGGTGAATTTATACTTGCAGGGTTACATTGTACTTTGCTCAAAAACTGCATGAATTTATGTAAAACTCCATTATCTCACCTTTTAGATTAGAATCAATCTAAACATCATGGCATAGACAGAGAACACAGGGGGCTAACACCTTCAACATATTGTCTAGCTATCACCATTGCTAACAGCTAACCTGAGAATGCAACTTTTTTAAAAAACGGTTTTGTGATTTACACATGAAAGAAGTGAAACTCTCATGGTATTCTAACAGATGAAAGGTTTAACGGACAATCAGTTTTTTCAATGTATAATTTCAGTAACATCACACTGCAAATTTTTGCTATAAATTCTGTGTGTTAGGATTGAACCCTCCACAACCAGCTGATGAAGGGGCGATGCTCCGAAAGCTAGTGTGCTTCCAATTAAACCTGTTGGACTATAACCTGATGTTGTGTGATTTTTAACTATGTACACCCCAGTCCAACACCAGCATCTCCAAATCAGTTCCTGTTACTGTCACCGCTAGTCACATTAACTCTCACTGTTTTTCACTGCCACTTACTACATCTTATTTTATTTTCACCTCCTTTTATTCTCACTGTAACTCACTGCCAGATATTGCCACATTGTCCCCTGTTACTCTCACCGTATCTCACTGACACTTCGTGTTACACTCACTGTGTCTCACTATCACAATATCACTCTCTGTTTCTCTTATTCAAAATCACATCATTGCAATGATATTCTCCTTGTGTTCAGCTGTTGGATTTGATTTCATTTGATTTGATATTGTCACATGTCCCAAGTTAGAGTGAAAAGTGTTGTTTTGCATGCTAACCAGCCAAATCATACCTTACATGAGGACGTCAGGGTAACAGAACATAATGAACAAAATAGCATTATAACTACATAGACAGTGCAAAGAGAGATCCACTCTAATGTATGAGAAGTCTGTCCATAAGTCTGATAACAGCAGGGAAGAAGCTGTTCCTGAATCTGTTGGTGCATGTTTTCAAACCTTTGTACCTCCTGCCCAATGGAAGTGGGTGGAAGAGAGTGTAACCAGGGTGTGACTGGTCTTTGATTAGTTTAACTGCTTTCCCGAGCCAGCAGGATGTGTAGACCGAGTCAATGGAAGGATCTTACCGTTGCGAGGAGAGACGCAGGCATGGCCACATCCATTACTGCAGCATTTCTTATTTCCTTTACAGTCACTGTCACCTGTGCACAATTCTGCACAGAGTCCAACTCGAGCAGGTTTAGCAGGACAGGAGCCTGGTTTAACTGTTGGACATAAACACATCACCGTTAGGCCATTCGGGTCAATTATCATTCATTGCCTACCTCAGTCCTAATCCCTGTATCTCTTTATGCACCTCAGTACTGTTCCCTGTCACTGTGTCTGTACCTGAATACTAATTCTTGTTGCTACCTTTGTATCTCTGTATATACACCTGGACTAGTAATCCCAGTGCCAGGGTAACGTTCTCGGTTTGAAGCAACATGGACATTGTGATGTTTGATTCAATTAAAAATCTGAAATTAAAACCTGGACCAGTGGAGACCATGTGACCATTGTCAAAAATTATATTACCATAAAACATCGGTTCATTGCTGTTCATTAGAGAAGGAAATCTGCCATCCTTACCTGGTCTGGTCTACATGTGACTCCAGACCCACAGCAACGTGACTGACTCTAATCTGCCCTCTGGAATGGTCCAGAAAGCCTCACTCTCATTGTTAGTCATTATTACTCTCACTGTTACTCTTGGTATGTCACACTATCTCATAGTATCATTCTGAATGTATTCCATAGCCTCTTCCTGTCCCTTTCAATGCTCATCAGTTATTCTTTCTATATCGCACTGGCCCTTACTATTACTCTCACTCTATCAAATATCATGCATTATGACTCTCAATGTATCTCACTCCCTCTTCCTTTCAATGCTCATCACAATTATTCTCACTGTATCTCACTGGCCCCCACTGTTACTCCCACTGTCTTACTGACTCTCCCTGACATTGTCACGAGCTCACTGACCCCCACTGTTACTCTCACACCATCATATTATCATTCATTATGACTCTCACTGTATCTCAATGCCAGTTCCTGTTACTGTCACTGCTGTCACATTAACTCTCACTGTAGTTTACTGTCACTCTGCATTTATTGTCACCTCCTGTTATTCTCATTGTAACTCACTGCCAGACATTGTCATTTTCACTGTCCCAAAACTGTCCCCTGTTCCTCTCACCGTATCTGACACATCGTGTTACACTCACTGTGTCTCACTATCACTCTCTGTTTCTAAAATTCAAAATCACATCATTGCAATGATATTCTCCTTGTGTTCAGCTGTTGGATTTGATTTCATTTGATTTGATATTGTCACATTTCCCAAGTTAGAGTGAAAAGTGTTGTTTTGCATGCTAACCAGCCAAATCATACCTTACATGAGGACGTCAGGGTAACCGAACATAATGAACAAAATAGCATTATAACTACATAGACAGTGCAAAGAGAGATCCACTCTAATGTATGAGAAGTCTGTCCATAAGTCTGATAACAGCAGGGAAGAAGCTGTTCCTGAATCTGTTGGTGCATGTTTTCAAACCTTTGTACCTTCTGCCCAATGGAAGTGGGTGGAAGAGAGTGTAATCGGGGTGTGACTGGTCTTTGATTAGTTTAACTGCTTTCCCGAGCCAGCAGGATGTGTAGACCGAGTCAATGGAAGGATCTTACCGTTGCGAGGAGAGACGCAGGCATGGCCACATCCATTACTGCAGCATTTCTTATTTCCTTTACAGTCACTGTCACCTGTGCACAATTCTACACAGGGTCCAACTCGAGCAGGTTTAGCAGGACAGGAGCCTGGTTTAACTGTTGGACATAAACACATCACCGTTAGGCCATTCGGGTCAATTATCATTCATTGCCTACCTCAGTCCTAATCCCTGTATCTCTTTATGCATCTCAGTACTGTTCCCTGTCACTGTGTCTGTACCTGAATACTAATTCTTGTTGCTACCTTTGTATCTCTGTATATACACCTGGACTTGTAATCCCAGTGCCAGGGTAATGTTCTCGGTTTGTAGCAACATGGACATTGTGATGTTTGATTCAATTAAAAATCTGGATTTAAAACCTGGACCAGTGGAGACCATGTGACCATTTTCAGTTGTTGTAAAACTCTATCTGCTTTATTGCTGTTCATTAGGGAAGGAAATCTGCCATCTTTACCTGGTCTGGTCTAAATGTGACTCCAGACCCACAGCAACGTGACTGACTCTAATCGGCCGTCTGGAATAGTCCCGAAAGTCTCACTCTCATTGTTCATCAGAGGCTGAGGGGTGACCTTATAGAAATCTATAAAACCATGAGGGGCATGGAAAGGGTAAATAGATAAGGTCTATTCCTTGGGGTATGGTGGGCTAGAACTCGAGGGCATAGGTTTAGGATGAAAGGGGAAAAGTATAAAAGGGTTCTAAGGGGCAATGTTTTCACACTGAGGGTGTTGCGTATATGGAATGAGCTGCCAGAGGAAGTGGTGGAAGCTGGTACAATTACAACATTCTCATTGCATCTCACTGTTACTCTCACAATATCTTACTGACACTATAATTCTCACTGCATCTCAATTCATGTCCCTCTTACTCTCACTGTCTTACTGTCTCACTGCCCCTCACTGTTACTCTCACTGTATCTCACTGCCACTCAGTACTAATCCAATCAATACAGTGATATTCTCTGGGTATCTAGCTGTTGTACTGTACCTTTCGTGGGAGTGACGCATGAATGGCCACATCCATTCTTACAGCATTTCTGATTCCCTGGGCAGTCACTATCGACTGCACATGCTTCCCCACACAAACGGACTCCGACACTTTTCTGAGGACAAGACCCTGGTTTTCCTGAAGGAATGAAACACATCACAGTTAGGGCTGGAAATGGTTGTCAAATATCAAATTAATCTTTTCAGTTAACGCTTTGATAAAAACCAGCAGAGGGTAACTAAAAAAGGACTAAATTCAAAAATCACGCAACACCAGGTTATAGTCCAACAGGCTTATTTGGAAGCACTGGCTTTCGGAGCGACGCTCCTTCATTGGAGAGCTGTGGAGCAGGATTATAAGATAGACTCACATGCACACACTCATTCTCTCTCTCATGCATGCGCACACATGTGTAAGTCTGTGGGATGAATCTGCCTTTGGAGAATCGTAATTGCAGACACTTTCTATTTTGTTCAAAAAGGATACAATCCACAGGCAGTCAATCCAGGTAGCATTTTATAAATTCCTACTTTGGAAATAGAGCCAGTTTGACTCAAGATTGGGATACAGACAGACTCTAACCTCATGCTTTTGAAACATTGTCTGAGCTGAGATGTCACCTTTTCTTTTATAAAACCTTAAGCCATCTCAAAAACATAACGGGAACAAAATTCTGGGATCTACCCGTTAATGAACCGAAACCTGCAACCCATTTGAAAAGGTGAAAGACTTAACAGTAATCTCGGTTTGCTCAATATATCGTTTCAGCTGCATGACACTGTAATATTTATTTTGCTATAAATTCTGTGTCTAATGATCCTGCTCTGCAGTTACCTGATGAAGGAGCAGCGCTCCGAAAGCTAGTACTACCAAAGAAACCTGCTTTCCTATAACCTGGTGTTGTGTGATGTTTAACGTTGCCCAACCCCAGTCCAACACCGGTAACTCCACATCAGAAAAGGAATACAGGTGTAGAAGATGAAACATGAGGTTAAGCTAACTAATAACATATAAAAAAAACTTTTTTCCTGAAACATAGGAGGTTGAGAGATGACCTTATAGAAGTTTATAAAACAATGAGGAGTATTGTTAGCGTTAACAGTGGTTGGCTTTTCCCAAGGATAGGGTTTTCAAGACTGGGGATATATTTTTAAAGTGAGAGGAGAAAGGATTTAAAAAGACATGGCAGTCATTTTTCTTTCCACAGAGGGTGGTGGGTGTGTGGAATGAACTTCCTGAGGAACCGGTGGATTGGGCATAATTATAATATTTCATAGACGTTTGGGTAAGTACATGAATAGGAAATATGCAGATCGCACGACACCAGGTTATAGTCGAACAGGTTGATTTGGAAGCACTAGCTTTCGGAGCGCCGTTCCCCCATCAGGTGGTTGTGGACCAGGATCATAAGACACAGGATTTTATAATCCTGATGAAGGAGCAGCACTCCGAAAGCTAGTGCTTCCAAATCAACCTGTTGGACCATAACCTGGTGCTGTGTGATTTTTAACTTATACACCCCAGGCTAACACCAGCACCTCCACCTATATGGGCCAGGAGCAGGCAGGTGGGCTGACTTCATTATGAGACTATGTTCAGCACGGACTGGTCGGACAGGAAGATCTGCATGACTCTATGGCTCGATAAGATTGCAAGAGGTACCTTTATATATATATATATATAAATGTAAGAGAGAGACAAGAATGGACATTAGACTGTTGAGGCTGCAGAGGTAGCAATGGAGAGCAACCAAATGACAGAGGAACTAAATAAGTACTTGGCATCAGTTTAAAATAACAGCAGCATCCAGTAGGACTGAAAATAATTAATGTAACAGATATGTTTAAGAAGGGGGCATGCTGAAGACAGAATGGCCCTTCTGATCAAGATCCTGTTGTAATTTAAGATAACCCTCTTCACTATCCACTACACCCCCAATGTTGGTGTCATCTGCAAATTTACTAACTGTACCTCCTATGTTCACATCCTTCTTTATTTCTGTAATTTATTCCTACAAGCTGTAATGCTATTCCTTTTATTTCTTTATTTTCCTGACTCTTACCCCAAAAATCTGTACTTAAGTTTCTGTACCTTTGTACCTGGGACTTTTTTTTACTTTTTATTCATTTGTGGGA
Source organism: Hemiscyllium ocellatum (assembly GCF_020745735.1). Taxonomy (NCBI): domain Eukaryota; kingdom Metazoa; phylum Chordata; class Chondrichthyes; order Orectolobiformes; family Hemiscylliidae; genus Hemiscyllium; species Hemiscyllium ocellatum. The sequence goes on along the minus strand of NC_083415.1, from coordinate 7,324,330 downwards.
CTTGGGTGTTGCTGGCTGCCCAGCATTGATAGCCCATCCTAATTTGCCCCTTGAGAAGGTGGTGGGGAGCTGCCGACTTGAATTGCTGCATCCACTTGCTGTGGGTTGACCCACAATGCCGGTAGGGAGGGAATTCCAGGATTTTGACCCAATGATTGTGAAGGAACGGAGGTATATTTCCAAGTCAGGGTGGTGAGTGGCTTGGAGGGGAACCTACAGCTGGTGGTGTTCCCAGGTATCTGCTGCCCTTGTCCTTCTAGACGGGAGTGGTCATGGGTTTGGAAGGTGAGGTCTAAGGATCTTTGGTGAATTTCTGCAGTGCATCTTGTAGATAGTACACACTGCTGCTACTGGGCCCTGGTGGTGGAGGGATTGAATGTTTGTAGCTGTGGTGCCAATCAAGGGGGTTGCTTTGTCCTGGATGGTGTCAAGCTTCTTGAGTGTTGTTGGAGCTGCCCCCATCCAGGCAAGTAGGGAGTACTTCATCACACTCCAGACTTGGGCCTTGTGGTTAGACTTTGAGGTGTCAGGAGGTGAGTTACTTGCCACAGTATTCCTAATCTCTGACCTGCTCTTGTAGCCACTATATTTATGTGGTGAGTCCCTTTGAGTTTCTGGTCAATGGTAACCCCAAAGCTGTTGACAGTGGGGGATTGAGTGATGGTAATGCTGTTGAATGTCATGGGACGGTGGTTAAAATGATTCTTACTGGTGATGGTTATTGTCTGGTATTTATGTAACACAAATGTCACTTGCCACGTGTCAGCCCAACTGAAAATGTGTTGCTGGTTAAAGCACAGCAGGTTAGGCAGCATCCAAGGAATAGGAAATTCGACGTTTCGGGCATGAGCCCTTCATCAGGAATGAGGAGAGTGTGTCCAGCAGGCTAAGATAAAAGGTAGGGAGGAGGGACTTGGGGGAGGGGCGATGGAGATGTGATAGGTGGAAGGAGGTCAAGGTGAGGGTGATAGGCCGGAGTGGGGTGGGGGCGGAGAGGTCAGGAAGAAGATTGCAGGTTAGGAGGGCGGTGCTGAGTTGAGGGAACCGACTGAGACAAGGTGGGGGGAGGGGAAATGAGGAAACTGGAGAAATCTGAGTTCATTCCTTGTGGTTGGAGGGTTCCCAGGCGGAAGATGAGGCGCTCCTCCTCCAGCCGTTGTGTCGTTATATTCTGCCGGTGGAGGAGTCCAAGGACCTGCATGTCTGGGCGTCCCTGAGGTGTTCTCTGAAGCGTTCCACAAGTAAGCGGCCCGTCTCTCCAATATAGACGAGGCCACATCGGGTGCAGCGGATGCAATAGATGATGCGTGTGGAGGTACAGGTGAACTTGTGGCGGATATGGAAGGATTGTCAGCCCAAGCCTGGATATCGTCTAGACCTTGTTGCATTTGAGCAAAGACTGCTTCGGTATCTGAGGAGTCGTGACTGGTGCTGAATACTGTGCAATCATCGGTGAGCAACCCCAGTCTGACATTAAGACTGAGGGAAGGTCATTGATGAAGCAGCTGAAGCTGGTTGGGCCTAAGACACTACCCTGAGGGATTCCTGTACAGATGGCCTGGATCTGAGACGACTGATCCTCCCCAACCACAACCATCTTCGTTTGTGTCAGGTATGACTCTAACCAGTGGAGTGTTAGCCCCCTAATTCCCATTGATTCCAGTTTTGCCAGGGCTCCTTGATGCCACACTCAGTCAAATGTGGCCTTAATGACAAGGGAATTACTCTACCCTCCCCTCTGGACTTCAGCTCTAATGTCCATGTTGGAACCAAGGCTGTAATGAGGTCAGGAGCTGAGTGACCCTGGCAGGTTGTTGCTGAGCAGGTATTGGTTGAGAGCACAGTTGATGGCCTCATCCATTACTTCACTGATGATGCAGAGTAGACTGATTGGGAAGTAATTGGCTGGGTGGGATGTGCCCTGTTTTTTGTGTACAGGAAATACCTGGGCAGATTCCCACATTGTTGGGTAGATGCCAGTGCTGTAACTGTACTGGGAGAGATTGGCTAGGGGAGCGGGAGTACAGTCTTCAGTACTATTACCGGGATGCTATCAGTGCTGTAACTGTACTGGGAGAGCGTGGCTAGGGGAGCGGGACAACATTGTTCAGTACTATTACCAGGATGTTATCAGTGCTGTAACTGTACTGGTAGAGCTTGGCTAGGGGAACGGGAGTACAGTCTTCAGTACTATTACCGGGAAGTTATCAGTGCTGTAACTGTACTGGGAGAGCGTGGCTAGGGGAGCGGGAGTACGGTCTTCAGTACTATTACCGGGATGTTATCAGTGCTGTAACTGTACTGGATGAGCTTGGCTAGGGCAGCGGGAGCACAGTCTTCAGTACTATTACCGGGATGTTATCAGTGCTGTAACTGTACTGGGAGAGGTTGGCTAGGGGAGGGGGAGAACAGTCTTCAGTACTATTAGCGGGATGTTATCAGTGCTGTAACTGTACTGGGAGAGCGTGGCTAGGGGAGTGGGAGTACAGTCTTCAGTACTATTACCGGGATGTTATCAGTGCTGTAACTGTGCTGGGAGAACATGGCGAGGGGAGCGGGAGTACAGTCTTCAGTACTATTACCGGGATGTTATCAGTGCTGTAACTGTCCTGGGAGAGCGTGGCTAGGGGAGCGGGAGTACAGGCTTCAGTACTATTACCGGGATGTTATCAGTGCTGTAACAGTACTGGGGGAGCTTGGCTAGGGGAGCGGGAGTACAGTCTTCAGTAATATTACCGGGATGTTATCAGTGCTGTGACTATACTGGGAGAGCTTGGCGAGGGGAGCGGGAGTACAGTCTTCAGTGCTATTACCGGGATGTTATCAGTGCTGTAACTGTACTGGGGGAGCATGGCGAGGGGAGCGGGAGTACAGTCTTCAGTACTGTTACAGGGATGTTATCAGTGCTGTAACTGTACTGGGAGAGCGAGGCTAGGGGAGCGGGAGTACAGTCTTCAGTACTATTACCGGGATGTTATCAGTGCTGTAACTGTACTGGGAGAGCGTGGCTAGGGGAGTGGGAGTACAGTCTTCAGTACTATTACCGGGATGTTATCAGTGCTGTAACTGTGCTGGGAGAACATGGCGAGGGGAGCGGGAGTACAGTCTTCAGTACTATTACCGGGATGTTATCAGTGCTGTAACTGTCCTGGGAGAGCGTGGCTAGGGGAGCGGGAGTACAGGCTTCAGTACTATTACCGGGATGTTATCAGTGCTGTAACAGTACTGGGGGAGCTTGGCTAGGGGAGCGGGAGTACAGTCTTCAGTAATATTACCGGGATGTTATCAGTGCTGTAACTATACTGGGAGAGCTTGGTGAGGGGAGCGGGAGTACAGTCTTCAGTGCTATTACCGGGATGTTATCAGTGCTGTAACTGTATTGGGGGAGCATGGCGAGAGGAGCAGGAGTACAGTCTTCAGTGCTATTACCGGGATGTTATCAGTGCTGTAACTGTACTGGGGGAGCATGGCGAGGGGAGCGGGAGTACAGTCTTCAGTACTGTTACAGGGATGTTATCAGTGCTGTAACTGTACTGGGGGAGCGTGGCTAGGGGAGCGGGAGTACAGTCTTCAGTACTGTTACGGGGATGTTATCAGTGCTGTAACTGTACTGGGGGAGCGTGGTTAGGGGAGCGGGAGTACAGTCTTCAGAACTGTTACGGGGATGTTATCAGTGCTGTAACTGTACTGGGGGAGCGTGGCTAGGGGAGCGGGAGTACAGTCCTCAGTACTATTACCGGGATGTTATCAGTGCTGTAACTGTACTGGGGGAGCGTGGCTAGGGGAGCGGGAGTACAGTCTTCAGTACTGTTACGGGGATGTTATCAGTGCTGTAACTGTACTGGGAGAGCGTGGCTAGGGGAGAGGGAATACAGTCTTCAGTACTATTACCGGGATGTTATCAGTGTTGTAACTGTACTGGGAGAGCGTGGCTAGGGGAGCGGGAGTACAGTCTTCAGTACTATTACCGGGATGTTATCAGCGCTGTAACTGTACTGGGAGAGATTGGCTAGGGGAACGGGAGTACAGTCTTCAGTACTATTACCGGGATGTTATCAGTGCTGCAACTGTACAGGGAGAGTTTCGCTAGGGGAGCGGGAGTACAGTCTTCAGTACTATTACAGGGATGTTATCAGTGCTGCAACTGTACTGGGGTAGCGTAGCAAGGGGAGCGGGAGTCCAGTCTTCAGTGCTATTACCGGGATGTTATCAGTGCTGTAACTGTACTGGGAGAGCGTGGCTAGGGGAGCGGGAGTACAGTCTTCAGTACTATTACCGGGATGTTATCACTGCTGTAACTGTACTGGGGGAGCTTGGTTAGGGGAGCGGGAGTACAGTCTTCAGTACTATTACCGGGATGTTATCAGTGCTGTAACTGTACTGGGGGAGCGTGGCTAGGGGAGCGGGAGTACAGTCTTCAGTACTATTACCGGGATGTTATCACTGCTGTAACTGTACTGGGGGAGCGTGGCTAGGGGCGCGGGAGTACAGTCTTCAGTACTATTACCGGGATGTTTTCACTGCTGTAACTGTACTGGGAGAGCGTGGCTAGGGGAGTGGGAGTACAGTCTTCAGTACTATTACCGGGATGTTATCAGTGCTGTAACTGTACTGGGAAAGCGTGGCTAGGGGAGCGGGAGTACAGTCTTCAGTACTATTACCGGGACGTTATCAGTGCTGTAACTGTACTGGGGGAGCTTGGCTAGGGGAGCGGGAGTACAGTCTTCAGTACTATTACCGGGTCGTTATCAGTGCTGTAAGTGTACTAGGAGAGCGTGGCTAGGGGAAGGGGAGTACAGTCTTCAGTACTATTACCGGGATGTCATCAGTGCTGTAACTGTACTGGGTGAGATTGGCTAGGAGAGCGGGAGTACAGTCTTCAGTACTATTACCGGGATGTTATCAGTGCTGTAACTGTACTGGGAGAGCGTGGCTAGGGGAGCGGGAGTACAGACTTTAGTACTATTACCGGGATGTTATCAGTGTTGTAACTGTACTGGGAGAGCTTGGCTAGGGGAGCGGGAGTACAGTCTTCTGTACTATTACCCGGACGTTATCAGTGCTGTAACTGTACTGGGAGAGCGTGGCTAGGGGAGCGGGAGTACAGTCTTCAGTACTATTACCGGGATGTTATCAGCGCTGTAACTGTACTGGGAGAGCGTGGCTAGGGGAGCGGGAGTACAGTCTTCAGTACTATTACCGGGATGTTATCAGTGCTGTAACTGTACTGGGAGAGCTTGGCTAGGGGAACGGGAGTACAGTCTTCAGTACTATTACCGGGATGTTATCAGTGCTGTAACTGTACAGGGAGAGTTTCGCTAGGGGAGCGGGAGTACAGTCTTCAGTACTATTACAGGGATGTTATCAGTGCTGCAACTGTACTGGGGTAGCGTAGCTAGGGGAGCGGGAGTACAGTCTTCAGTACTATTACCGGGATGTTATCAGTGCTGTAACTGTACTGGGGGAGCGTGGCTAGGGGCGCGGGAGTACAGTCTTCAGTACTATTACCGGGATGTTATCAGTGCTGTAACTGTACTGGGAGAGCGTGGCTAGGGGAGTGGGAGTACAGTCTTCAGTACTATTACCGGGATGTTATCAGTGCTGTAACTGTACTGGGAGAGCTTGGCTAGGGGAGCGGGAGTACAGTCTTCAGTACTATTACCCGGACGTTATCAGTGCTGTAACTGTACTGGGAGAGCGTGGCTAGGGGAGCGGGAGTACAGTCTTCAGTACTATTACCGGGATGTTATCAGTGCTGTAACTGTACTGGGAGAGCGTGGCTAGGGGAGCGGGAGTACAGTCTTCAGTACTACTACCGGGATGTTATCAGCGCTGTAACTGTACTGGGAGAGCTTGGCTAGGGGAACGGGAGTACAGTCTTCAGTACTATTACCGGGATGTTATCAGTGCTGTAACTGTACAGGGAGAGTTTTGCTAGGGGAGCGGGAGTACAGTCTTCAGTACTATTACAGGGATGTTATCAGTGCTGTAACTGTACTGGGGTAGCGTGGCTAGGGGAGCGGGAGTACAGTCTTCAGTACTATTACCGGGATGTTATCAGTGCTGTAACTGTACTGGGGGAGCGTGGCGAGGGGCGCGGGAGTACAGTCTTCAGTACTATTACCGGGATGTTTTCACTGCTGTAACTGTACTGGGAGAGCGTGGCTAGGGGAGTGGGAGTACAGTCTTCAGTACTATTACGGGATGTTATCAGTGCTGTAACTGTACTGGGAGAGCGTGGCTAGGGGAGCGGGAGTACAGTCTTCAGTACTATTACCGGGACGTTATCGGTGCTGTAACTGTACTGGGGGAGCTTGGCTAGGGGAGCGGGAGTACAGTCTTCAGTACTATTACCGGGACGTTTTCAGTGCTGTAAGTGTACTGGGAGAGCGTGGCTAGGGGAGCGGGAGTACAGTCTTCAGTACTATTACCGGGATGTCATCAGTGCTGTAACTGTACTGGGAGAGCTTGGCTAGGGGAGTGGGAGTACATGCTTCAGTACTATTACCGGGATGTTATCAGTGCTGTAACTGTACTGGGAGAGCTTGGCTAGGGGAGCGGGAGTACAGTCTTCAGTACTATTACCGGGATGTTATCAGTGCTGTAACTGTACTGGGAGAGCGTGGCTAGGGGAGCAGGAGTACAGTCTTCAGTACTATTACCGGGATGTTATCAGTGCTGTAACTGTACTGGGAGAGCGTGGCTAGGGGAGCGGGAGTACAGTCTTCAGTACTATTACCGGGATGTTATCAGTGCTGTAACTGTACTGGGAGAGCTTGGCTAGGGGAACGGGAGTACAGTCTTCAGTACTATTACCGGGATGTTATCAGTGCTGTAACTGTACAGGGAGAGTTTGGCTAGGGGAGCGGGGAGTACAGTCTTCAGTACTATTACAGGGATGTTATCAGTGCTGTAACTGTACTGGGGTAGCGTGGCTAGGGGAGCGGGAGTACAGTCTTCAGTACTATTACCGGGATGTTATCAGTGCTGTAACTGTACTGGGGGAGCGTGGCTAGGGGCGCGGGAGTACAGTCTTCAGTACTATTACCGGGATGTTTTCACTGCTGTAACTGTACTGGGAGAGCGTGGCTAGGGGAGTGGGAGTACAGTCTTCAGTACTATTACCGGGATGTTATCAGTGCTGTAACTGTACTGGGAGAGGGTGGCTAGGGGAGCGGGAGTACAGTCTTCAGTACTATTACCGGGATGTTATCAGTGCTGTAAGTGTACTGGGAGAGCGTGGCTAGGGGAGCGGGAGTACAGTCTTCAGTACTATTACCGGGATGTCATCAGTGCTGTAACTGTACTGGGAGAGCTTGGCTAGGGGAGTGGGAGTACAGTCTTCAGTACTATTACCGGGATGTTATCAGTGCTGTAACTGTACTGGGGGAGCGTGGCTAGGGGAGCGGGAGTACAGTCTTCAGTACTATTACCGGGATGTTATCAGTGCTGTAACTGTACTGGGAGAGCGTGGCTAGGGGAGAGGGAGTACAGTCTTCAGTACTATTACCGGGATGTTATCAGTGCTGTAACTGTACTGGGAGAGCGTGGCTAGGGGAGCGGGAGTACAGTCTTCTGTACTATTACCGGGATGTTATCAGCGCTGTAACTGTACTGGGAGAGCTTGGCTAGGGGAACGGGAGTACAGTCTTCAGTACTATTACCGGGATGTTATCAGTGCTGTAACTGTACAGGGAGAGTTTCGCTAGGGGAGCGGGAGTACAGTCTTCAGTACTATTACAGGGATGTTATCAGTGCTGTAACTGTACTGGGGTAGCGTAGCTAGGGGAGCGGGAGTACAGTCTTCAGTACTATTACCGGGATGTTATCAGTGCTGTAACTGTACTGGGGGAGCGTGGCTAGGGGCGCGGGAGTACAGTCTTCAGTACTATTACCGGGATGTTTTCACTGCTGTAACTGTACTGGGAGAGCGTGGCTAGGGGAGTGGGAGTACAGTCTTCAGTACTACTACCGGGATGTTATCAGTGCTGTAACTGTACTGGGAGAGCGTGGCTAGGGGAGCGGGAGTACAGTCTTCAGTACTATTACCGGGACGTTATCAGTGCTGTAACTGTACTGGGGGAGCTTGGCTAGGGGAGCGGGAGTACAGTCTTCAGTACTATTACCGGGACGTTATCAGTGCTGTAAGTGTACTGGGAGAGCGTGGCTAGCGGAGCGGGAGTACAGTCTTCAGTACTATTACCGGGATGTTATCAGTGCTGTAACTGTACTGGGAGAGCTTGGCTAGGGGAGTGGGAGTACAGTCTTCAGTACTATTACCGGGATGTTATCAGTGCTGTAACTGTACTGGGGGAGCGTGGCTAGGGGAGCGGGAGTACAGTCTTCAGTACTATTACCGGGATGTTATCAGTGCTGTAACTGTACTGGGAGAGCGTGGCTAGGGGAGCGGGAGTACAGTCTTCAGTACTATTACCGGGATGTTATCAGTGCTGTAACTGCACTGGGAGAGCGTGGCTCGGGGAGAGGGAGTACAGACTTCAGTACTATTACCGGGATGTTATCAGTGCTGTAACTGTACTGGGAGAGCTTGGCTAGGGGAGCGGGAGTACAGTCTTCAGTACTATTACCCGGACGTTATCAGTGCTGTAACTGTACTGGGAGAGCGTGGCTAGGGGAGCGGGAGTACAGTCTTCAGTACTATTACCGGGATGTTATCAGAGCTGTAACTGTACTGGGAGAGCGTGGCGAGGGGAGCGGGAGTACAGTCTTCAGTACTATTACCGGGATGTTATCAGTGCTGTAACTGTACTGGGAGAGCTTGGCTAGGGGAGCGGGAGTACAGTCTTCAGTACTATTACCGGGATGTTATCAGTGCTGTAACTGTACTGGGAGAGTTTCGCTAGGGGAGCGGGAGTACAGTCTTCAGTACTATTACCGGGATGTTATCAGTGCTGCAACTGTACTTGGGTAGCGTAGCTAGGGGAGCGGGAGTACAGTCTTCAGTACTATTACCGGGATGTTATCAGTGCTGTAACTGTACTGGGAGAGCGTGGCTAGGGGAGCGGGAGTACAGTCTTCAGTACTATTACCGGGATGTTATCAGTGCTGTAACTGTACTGGGAGAGCTTGGCTAGGGAGTGGGAGTACAGTCTTCAGTACTATTACCGGGATGTTATCAGTGCTGTAACTGTACTGGGAGAGCGTGGCTAGGGGAGCGGGAGTACAGTCTTCAGTACTATTACCCGGATGTTATCAGTGCTGTAACTGTACTGGGAGAGCGTGGCTAGGGGAGTGGGAGTACAGTCTTCAGTACTATTACCGGGATGTTATCAGTGCTGTAACTGTACTGGGAGAGCTTGGCTAGGGGAGCGGGAGTACAGTCTTCAGTACTATTACCGGGATGTTATCAGTGCTGTAACTGTACTGGGAGAGTTTCGCTAGGGGAGCGGGAGTACAGTCTTCAGTACTATTACCGGGATGTTATCAGTGCTGTAACTGTACTGGGGGAGCGTGGCTAGGGGAGCGGGAGTACAGTCTTCAGTACTATTACCGGGATGTTATCAGTGCTGTAACTGTACTGGGAGAGCGTGGGTAGGGGAGCGGGAGTACAGTCTTCAGTACTATTACCGGGATGTTATCAGTGCTGTAACTGTACTGGGAGAGCGTGGCTAGGGGAGCGGGAGTACAGTCTTCAGTACTATTACCGGGATGTTATCAGTGCTGTAACTGTACTGGGAGAGCTTGGCTAGGGGAGCGGGAGTACAGTCTTCAGTACTATTACCGGGATGTTATCAGTGCTGTAACTGTACTGGGAGAGTTTCGCTAGGGGAGCGGGAGTACAGTCTTCAGTACTATTACAGGGATGTTATCAGTGCTGCAACTGTACTTGGGTAGCGTAGCTAGGGGAGCGGGAGTACAGTCTTCAGTACTATTACCGGGATGTTATCAGTGCTGTAACTGTACTGGGGGAGCGTGGCGAGGGGCGCGGGAGTACAGTCTTCAGTACTATTACCGGGATGTTTTCACTGCTGTAACTGTACTGGGAGAGCGTGGCTAGGGGAGTGGGAGTACAGTCTTCAGTACTATTACCGGGATGTTATCAGTGCTGTAACTGTACTGGGAGAGCGTGGCTAGGGGAGCGGGAGTACAGTCTTCAGTACTATTACCGGGACGTTATCGGTGCTGTAACTGTACTGGGGGAGCTTGGCTAGGGGAGCGGGAGTACAGTCTTCAGTACTATTACCGGGACGTTTTCAGTGCTGTAACTGTACTGGGAGAGCGTGGCTAGGGGAGCGGGAGTACAGTCTTCAGTACTATTACCGGGATGTTATCAGTGCTGTAACTGTACTGGGAGAGCTTGGCTAGGGGAGCGGGAGTACAGTCTTCAGTACTATTACCGGGATGTTATCAGTGCTGTAACTGTACTGGGAGAGCGTGGCTAGGGGAGCGGGGAGTACAGTCTTCAGTACTATTACCCGGATGTTATCAGTGCTGTAACTGTACTGGGAGAGCGTGGCTAGGGGAGCGGGAGTACAGTCTTCAGTACTATTACCGGGATGTTATCAGTGCTGTAACTGTACTGGGAGAGCGTGGCTAGGGGAGCGGGAGTACAGTCTTCAGTACTATTACCGGGATGTTATCAGTGCTGTAACTGTACTGGGAGAGCTTGGCTAGGGGAGCGGGAGTACAGTCTTCAGTACTATTACCGGGATGTTATCAGTGCTGTAACTGTACTGGGAGAGTTTGGCTAGGGGAGCGGGAGTACAGTCTTCAGTACTATTACCGGGATGTTATCAGTGCTGTAACTGTACTGGGGAGCGTGGCTAGGGGAGCGGGAGTACAGTCTTCAGTACTATTACCGGGATGTTATCAGTGCTGTAACTGTACTGGGGGAGCGTGGCTAGGGGAGCGGGAGTACAGTCTTCAGTACTATTACCGGGATGTTATCAGTGCTGTAACTGTACTGGGAGAGCGTGGCTAGGGGAGTGGGAGTACAGTCTTCAGTACTATTACCGGGATGTTATCAGTGCTGTAACTGTACTGGGAGAGCGTGGCTAGGGGAGCGGGAGTACAGTCTTCAGTACTATTACCGGGATGTTATCAGTGCTGTAACTGTACTGGGAGAGCGTGGCTAGGGGGAGGGAGTACAGTCTTCAGTACTATTACCGGGATGTTATCAGTGCTGTAACTGTACTGGGAGAGCGTGGCTAGGGGAGCGGGAGTACAGTCTTCTGTACTATTACCGGGATGTTATCAGTGCTGTAACTGTACTGGGAGAGCTTGGCTAGGGGAGCGGGAGTACAGTCTTCAGTACTATTACCGGGATGTTATCAGTGCTGTAACTGTACTGGGAGAGTTTGGCTAGGGGGAGCGGGAGTACAGTCTTCAGTACTATTACCGGGATGTTATCAGTGCTGTAACTGTACTGGGGAGCGTGGCTAGGGGAGCGGGAGTACAGTCTTCAGTACTATTACCGGGATGTTATCAGTGCTGTAACTGTACTGGGAGAGCGTGGCTAGGGGAGCGGGAGTACAGTCTTCAGTACTATTACCGGGATGTTATCAGTGCTGTAACTGTACTGGGAGAGCGTGGCTAGGGGAGCGGGAGTACAGTCTTCAGTACTATTACCGGGATGTTATCAGTGCTGTAACTGTACTGGGAGAGCGTGGCTAGGGGAGCGGGAGTACAGTCTTCAGTACTATTACCGGGACGTTATCAGTGCTGTAAGTGTACTGGGAGAGCGTGGCTAGGGGAGCGGGAGTTCAGTCTTCAGTACTATTACCGGGATGTTATCAGTGCTGTAACTGTACTGGGAGAGCTTGGCTAGGGGAGTGGGAGAACAGTCTTCAGTACTATTACCGGGATGTTATCAGTGCTGTAACTGTACTGGGGGAGCGTGGCTAGGGGAGCGGGAGTACAGTCTTCAGTACTATTACCGGGATGTTATCAGTGCTGTAACTGTACTGGGAGAGCTTGGCTAGGGGAGCGGGAGTACAGTCTTCAGTACTATTACCGGGATGTTATCAGTGCTGTAACTGCACTGGGAGAGCGTGGCTAGGGGAGGGGAGTACAGTCTTCAGTACTATTACCGGGATGTTATCAGTGCTGTAACTGTACTGGGAGAGCTTGGCTAGGGGAGCGGGAGTACAGTCTTCAGTACTATTACCCGGACGTTATCAGTGCTGTAACTGTACTGGGAGAGCGTGGCTAGGGGAGCGGGAGTACAGTCTTCAGTACTATTACCGGGATGTTATCAGTGCTGTAACTGTACTGGGAGAGCGTGGCTAGGGGAGCGGGAGTACAGTCTTCAGTACTATTACCGGGATGTTATCAGTGCTGTAACTGTACTGGGAGAGCTTGGCTAGGGGAGCGGGAGTACAGTCTTCAGTACTATTACCGGGATGTTATCAGTGCTGTAACTGTACTGGGAGAGTTTGGCTAGGGGAGCGGGAGTACAGTCTTCAGTACTATTACCGGGATGTTATCAGTGCTGCAACTGTACTTGGGTAGCGTAGCTAGGGGAGCGGGAGTACAGTCTTCAGTACTATTACCGGGATGTTATCAGTGCTGTAACTGTACTGGGGAGAGCGTGGCTAGGGGAGCGGGAGTACAGTCTTCAGTACTATTACCGGGATGTTATCAGTGCTGTAACTGTACTGGGAGAGCGTGGCTAGGGGAGCGGGAGTACAGTCTTCAGTACTATTACGGGGATGTTATCAGTGCTGTAACTGTACTGGGAGAGCGTGGCTAGGGGAGCGGCAGTACAGTCTTCAGTACTATTACGGGGATGTTATCAGCGCTGTAACTGTACTGGGAGAGCTTGGCTAGGGGAGCGGGAGTACAGTCTTCAGTACTATTACCGGGATGTTATCAGTGCTGCAACTGTACAGGGGTAGCGTGGCTAGGGGAGCGGGAGTACAGTCTTCAGTACTATTCCCGGGATGTTATCAGTGCTGTAACTGTACTGGGGGAGCGTGGCGAGGGGAGCGGGAGTACAGTCTTCAGTACTATTACCGGGATGTTTTCACTGCTGTAACTGTACTGGGAGAGCGTGGCTAGGGGAGTGGGAGTACAGTCTTCAGTACTATTACCGGGATGTTATCAGTGCTGTAACTGTACTGGGAGAGCGTGGCTAGGGGAGCGGGAGTACAGTCTTCAGTACTATTACCGGGACGTTATCGGTGCTGTAACTGTACTGGGGGAGCTTGGCTAGGGGAGCGGGAGTACAGTCTTCAGTACTATTACCGGGACGTTATCAGTGCTGTAAGTGTACTGGGAGAGCGTGGCTAGGGGAGCGGGAGTACAGTCTTCAGTACTATTACCGGGATGTCATCAGTGCTGTAACTGTACTGGGAGAGCTTGGCTAGGGGAGTGGGAGTACATGCTTCAGTACTATTACCGGGATGTTATCAGTGCTGTAACTGTACTGGGAGAGCTTGGCTAGGGGAGCGGGAGTACAGTCTTCAGTACTATTACCCGGATGTTATCAGTGCTGTAACTGTACTGGGAGAGCGTGGCTAGGGGAGTGGGAGTACAGTCTTCAGTACTATTACCGGGATGTTATCAGTGCTGTAACTGTACTGGGAGAGCGTGGCTAGGGGAGCGGGAGTACAGTCTTCAGTACTATTACCGGGATGTTATCAGTGCTGTAACTGTACTGGGAGAGACTGGCTAGGGGAGCGGGAGTACAGTCTTCAGTACTATTACCGGGATGTTATCAGTGCTGTAACTGTACTGGGGGAGTGTGGCTAGGGGAGCGGGAGTACAGTCTTCAGTACTATTACCGGGATGTTATCAGTGCTGTAACTGTACTGGGGGAGCGTGGCTAGGGGAGCGGGAGTACAGTCTTCAGTACTATTACCGGGATGTTATCAGTGCTGTAACTGTACTGGGGGAGCTTGGCTAGGGGAGCGGGAGTACAGTCTTCAGTACTATTACCGGGATGTTATCAGTGCTGTAACTGTACTGGGAGAGCGTGGCTAGGGGAGCGGGAGTTCAGTCTTCAGTACTATTACCGGGATGTCATCAGTGCTGTAACTGTACTGGGAGAGCTTGGCTAGGGGAGTGGGAGAACAGTCTTCAGTACTATTACCGGGATGTTATCAGTGCTGTAACTGTACTGGGGGAGCGTGGCTAGGGGAGCGGGAGTACAGTCTTCAGTACTATTACCGGGATGTTATCAGTGCTGTAACTGTACTGGGAGAGCGTGGCTAGGGGAGCGGGAGTACAGTCTTCAGTACTATTACCGGGATGTTATCAGTGCTGTAACTGCACTGGGAGAGCGTGGCTCGGGGAGAGGGAGTACAGTCTTCAGTACTATTACCGGGATGTTATCAGTGCTGTAACTGTACTGGGAGAGCGTGGCTAGGGGAGCGGGAGTACAGTCTTCAGTACTATTACCGGGATGTTATCAGTGCTGTAACTGTACTGGGAGAGCTTGGCTAGGGGAGCGGGGAGTACAGTCTTCAGTACTATTACCGGGATGTTATCAGTGCTGTAACTGTACTGGGAGAGTTTCGCTAGGGGAGCGGGAGTACAGTCTTCAGTACTATTACCGGGATGTTATCAGTGCTGTAACTGTACTGGGGAGCGTGGCTAGGGGAGCGGGAGTACAGTCTTCAGTACTATTACCGGGATGTTATCAGTGCTGTAACTGTACTGGGGGAGCGTGGCTAGGGGAGCGGGGAGTACAGTCTTCAGTACTATTACCGGGATGTTATCAGTGCTGTAACTGTACTGGGAGAGCGTGGCTAGGGGAGTGGGAGTACAGTCTTCAGTACTATTACCGGGATGTTATCAGTGCTGTAACTGTACTGGGAGAGCGTGGCTAGGGGAGCGGGAGTACAGTCTTCAGTACTATTACCGGGATGTTATCAGTGCTGTAACTGTACTGGGAGAGCTTGGCTAGGGGAACGGGAGTACAGTCTTCAGTACTATTACCGGGATGTTATCAGTGCTGTAACTGTACTGGGGGAGTTTGGCTAGGGGAGCGGGAGTACAGTCTTCAGTACTATTACCGGGATGTTATCAGTGCTGTAACTGTACTGGGGAGCGTGGCTAGGGGAGCGGGAGTACAGTCTTCAGTACTATTACCGGGATGTTATCAGTGCTGTAACTGTACTGGGGAAGCGTGGCGAGGGGCGCGGGAGTACAGTCTTCAGTACTATTACCGGGATGTTATCAGTGCTGTAACTGTACTGGGAGAGCGTGGCTAGGGGAGCGGGAGTACAGTCTTCAGTACTATTACCGGGACGTTATCGGTGCTGTAACTGTACTGGGAGAGCTTGGCTAGGGGAGCGGGAGTACAGTCTTCAGTACTATTACCGGGACGTTATCAGTGCTGTAAGTGTACTGGGAGAGCGTGGCTAGGGGAGCGGGAGTACAGTCTTCAGTACTATTACCGGGATGTCATCAGTGCTGTAACTGTACTGGGAGAGCTTGGCTAGGGGAGCGGGAGTACAGTCTTCAGTACTATTACCGGGATGTTATCAGTGCTGTAACTGTACTGGGAGAGCTTGGCTAGGGGAGCGGGAGTACAGTCTTCAGTACTATTACCCGGATGTTATCAGTGCTGTAACTGTACTGGGAGAGCGTGGCTAGGGGAGTGGGAGTACAGTCTTCAGTACTATTACCGGGATGTTATCAGTTCTGTAACTGTACTGGGAGAGCGTGGCTAGGGGAGCGGGAGTACAGTCTTCAGTACTATTACCGGGATGTTATCAGTGCTGTAACTGTACTGGGAGAGCGTGGCTAGGGGAGCGGGAGTACAGTCTTCAGTACTATTACCGGGATGTTATCAGTGCTGTAACTGTACTGGGAGAGCGTGGCTAGGGGAGCGGGAGTACAGTCTTCAGTACTATTACCGGGATGTCATCAGTGCTGTAACTGTACTGGGAGAGATTGGCTAGGGGAGCGGGAGTACAGTCTTCAGTACTATTACCGGGATGTTATCAGTGCTGTAACTGTACTGGGAGAGCTTGGCTAGGGGAGCGGGAGTACAGTCTTCAGTACTATTACCCGGATGTTATCAGTGCTGTAACTGTACTGGGAGAGCGTGGCTCGGGGAGAGGGAGTACAGACTTCAGTACTATTACCGGGATGTTATCAGTGCTGTAACTGTACTGGGAGAGCTTGGCTAGGGGAGCGGGAGTACAGTCTTCAGTACTATTACCCGGACGTTATCAGTGCTGTAACTGTACTGGGAGAGCGTGGCTGGGGGAGAGGGAGTACAGTCTTCAGTACTATTACCGGGATGTTATCAGTGCTGTAACTGTACTGGGAGAGCTTGGCTAGGGGAGCGGGAGTACAGTCTTCAGTACTATTATCCGGACGTTATCAGTGCTGTAACTGTACTGGGGAGAGCGTGGCTAGGGGGAGCGGGAGTACAGTCTTCAGTACTATTACCGGGATGTTATCAGTGCTGTAACTGTACTGGGAGAGCTTGGCTAGGGGAGCGGGAGTACAGTCTTCAGTACTATTACCGGGATGTTATCAGTGCTGTAACTGTACTGGGAGAGTTTCGCTAGGGGAGCGGGAGTACAGTCTTCAGTACTATTACGGGATGTTATCAGTGCTGTAACTGTACTGGGGAGCGTGGCTAGGGGAGCGGGAGTACAGTCTTCAGTACTATTACCGGGATGTTATCAGTGCTGTAACTGTACTGGGAGAGCGTGGCTAGGGGAGCGGGAGTACAGTCTTCAGTACTATTACCGGGATGTTATCAGTGCTGTAACTGTACTGGGAGAGCGTGGCTAGGGGAGCGGGGAGTACAGTCTTCAGTACTATTACCGGGATGTTATCAGTGCTGTAACTGTACTGGGAGAGCGTGGCTAGGGGAGCGGGAGTACAGTCTTCAGTACTATTACCGGGATGTTATCAGTGCTGTAACTGTACTGGGGGAGCGTGGCTAGGGGAGCGGGAGTACAGTCTTCAGTACTATTACCGGTATGTTATCAGTGCTGTAACTGTACTGGGAGAGCGTGGCTAGGGGAGCGGGGAGTACAGTCTTCAGTACTATTACGGGATGTTATCAGTGCTGTAACTGTACTGGGGAGAGCGTGGCTAGGGGAGCGGGAGTACAGTCTTCAGTACTATTACCGGGATGTTATCAGTGCTGTAACTGTACTGGGAGAGCGTGGCTAGGGGAGCGGGAGTACAGTCTTCAGTACTATTACCGGGACGTTATCAGTGCTGTAACTGTACTGGGAGAGCTTGGCTAGGGGAGCGGGAGTACAGTCTTCAGTACTATTACCGGGATGTCATCAGTGCTGTAACTGTACTGGGAGAGCTTGGCTAGGGGAGGGGAGTACAGTCTTCAGTACTATTACCGGGATGTTATCAGTGCTGTAACTGTACTGGGAGAGCGTGGCTAGGGGAGCGGGAGTACAGTCTTCAGTACTATTACCGGGATGTTATCAGTGCTGTAACTGTACTGGGAGAGCGTGGCTAGGGGAGCGGGAGTACAGTCTTCAGTACTATTACCGGGATGTTATCAGTGCTGTAACTGCACTGGGAGAGCGTGGCTCGGGGAGAGGGAGTACAGACTTCAGTACTATTACCGGGATGTTATCAGTGCTGTAACTGTACTGGGAGAGCTTGGCTAGGGGAGCGGGAGTACAGTCTTCAGTACTATTACCCGGACGTTATCAGTGCTGTAACTGTACTGGGAGAGCGTGGCTAGGGGAGCGGGAGTACAGTCTTCAGTACTATTACCGGGATGTTATCAGTGCTGTAACTGTACTGGGAGAGCGTGGCTAGGGGAGCGGGGAGTACAGTCTTCAGTACTATTACCGGGATGTTATCAGTGCTGTAACTGTACTGGGAGAGCTTGGCTAGGGGAGCGGGGAGTACAGTCTTCAGTACTATTACCGGGATGTTATCAGTGCTGTAACTGTACTGGGAGAGTTTCGCTAGAGGAGCGGGAGTACAGTCTTCAGTACTATTACCGGGATGTTATCAGTGCTGCAACTGTACTTGGGTAGCGTAGCTAGGGGAGCGGGAGTACAGTCTTCAGTACTATTACCGGGATGTTATCAGTGCTGTAACTGTACTGGGAGAGCGTGGCTAGGGGCGGGGGGAGTACAGTCTTCAGTACTATTACCGGGATGTTATCAGTGCTGTAACTGTACTGGGAGAGCGTGGCTAGGGGAGCGGGAGTACAGTCTTCAGTACTATTACCGGGATGTTATCAGTGCTGTAACTGTACTGGGAGAGCGTGGCTAGGGGAGCGGGAGTACAGTCTTCAGTACTATTACCGGGATGTTATCAGTGCTGTAACTGTACTGGGAGAGCTTGGCTAGGGGAGCGGGAGTACAGTCTTCAGTACTATTACCGGGATGTTATCAGTGCTGTAACTGTACTGGGAGAGCTTGGCTAGGGGAGCGGGAGTACAGTCTTCAGTACTATTACCGGGATGTTATCAGTGCTGTAACTGTACTGGGGAGCGTGGCTAGGGGAGCGGGAGTACAGTCTTCAGTACTATTCCCGGGATGTTATCAGTGCTGTAACTGTACTGGGGGAGCGTGGCGAGGGGCGCGGGAGTACAGTCTTCAGTACTATTACCGGGATGTTTTCACTGCTGTAACTGTACTGGGAGAGCGTGGCTAGGGGAGTGGGAGTACAGTCTTCAGTACTATTACCGGGATGTTATCAGTGCTGTAACTGTACTGGGAGAGCGTGGCTAGGGGAGCGGGAGTACAGTCTTCAGTACTATTACCGGGACGTTATCGGTGCTGTAACTGTACTGGGAGAGCTTGGCTAGGGGAGCGGGAGTACAGTCTTCAGTACTATTACGGGATGTTATCAGTGCTGTAAGTGTACTGGGAGAGCGTGGCTAGGGGAGCGGGAGTACAGTCTTCAGTACTATTACCGGGATGTTATCAGTGCTGTAACTGTACTGGGAGAGCTTGGCTAGGGGAGGGGAGTACAGTCTTCAGTACTATTACCGGGATGTTATCAGTGCTGTAACTGTACTGGGAGAGCTTGGCTAGGGGAGCGGGAGTACAGTCTTCAGTACTATTACCCGGATGTTATCAGTGCTGTAACTGTACTGGGAGAGCGTGGCTAGGGGAGTGGGAGTACAGTCTTCAGTACTATTACCGGGATGTTATCAGTGCTGTAACTGTACTGGGAGAGCGTGGCTAGGGGAGGGGAGTACAGTCTTCAGTACTATTACCGGGATGTTATCAGTGCTGTAACTGTACTGGGAGAGACTGGCTAAGGGAGCGGGAGTACAGTCTTCAGTACTATTACCGGGATGTTATCAGTGCTGTAACTGTACTGGGGGAGCGTGGCTAGGGGAGCGGGGAGTACAGTCTTCAGTACTATTACCGGGATGTTATCAGTGCTGTAACTGTACTGGGAGAGCGTGGCTAGGGGCGCGGGAGTACAGTCTTCAGTACTATTACCGGGACGTTATCAGTGCTGTAACTGTACTGGGAGAGCTTGGCTAGGGGATCGGGAGTACAGTCTTCAGTACTATTACCGGGATGTTATCAGTGCTGTAACTGTACTGGGAGAGCGTGGCTAGGGGAGCGGGAGTACAGTCTTCAGTACTATTACCGGGATGTTATCAGTGCTGTAACTGTACTGGGAGAGCTTGGCTAGGGGAGAGGGAGAACAGTCTTCAGTACTATTACCGGGATGTTATCAGTGCTGTAACTGTACTGGGAGAGCGTGGCTAGGGGAGCGGGAGTACAGTCTTCAGTACTATTACCGGGATGTTATCAGTGCTGTAACTGTACTGGGAGAGCGTGGCTAGGGGAGCGGGAGTACAGTCTTCAGTACTATTACCGGGATGTTATCAGTGCTGTAACTGTACTGGGAGAGCGTGGCTAGGGGAGGGGAGTACAGTCTTCAGTACTATTACCGGGATGTTATCAGTGCTGTAACTGTACTGGGAGAGCGTGGCTAGGGGAGCGGGAGTACAGTCTTCAGTACTATTACGGGATGTTATCAGTGCTGTAACTGTACTGGGAGAGCTTGGCTAGGGGAGCGGGAGTACAGTCTTCAGTACTATTACCGGGATGTTATCAGTGCTGTAACTGTACTGGGAGAGTTTGGCTAGGGGAGCGGGAGTACAGTCTTCAGTACTATTACCGGGATGTTATCAGTGCTGTAACTGTACTGGGAGCGTGGCTAGGGGAGCGGGGAGTACAGTCTTCAGTACTATTACCGGGATGTTATCAGTGCTGTAACTGTACTGGGAGAGCGTGGCTAGGGGAGGGGAGTACAGTCTTCAGTACCATTACCGGGATGTTTTCACTGCTGTAACTGTACTGGGAGAGCGTGGCTAGGGGAGTGGGAGTACAGTCTTCAGTACTATTACGGGGATGTTATCAGTGCTGTAACTGTACTGGGAGAGGTGGCTAGGGGAGCGGGAGTACAGTCTTCAGTACTATTACCGGGATGTTATCAGTGCTGTAACTGTACTGGGAGAGCTTGGCTAGGGGAGCGGGAGTACAGTCTTCAGTACTATTACCGGGATGTTATCAGTGCTGTAACTGTACTGGGGGAGTTTGGCTAGGGGAGCGGGAGTACAGTCTTCAGTACTATTACCGGGATGTTATCAGTGCTGCAACTGTACAGGGGTAGCGTAGCTAGGGGAGCGGGAGTACAGTCTTCAGTACTATTACGGGATGTTATCAGTGCTGTAACTGTACTGGGGAGCGTGGCTAGGGGAGCGGGAGTACAGTCTTCAGTACTATTACCGGGATGTTTTCACTGCTGTAACTGTACTGGGAGAGCGTGGCTAGGGGAGTGGGAGTACAGTCTTCAGTACTATTACCGGGATGTTATCAGTGCTGTAACTGTACTGGGGGAGCTTGGCTAGGGGAGCGGGAGTACAGTCTTCAGTACTATTACCGGGATGTTATCAGTGCTGTAACTGTACTGGGAGAGCGTGGCTAGGGGAGCGGGAGTACAGTCTTCAGTACTATTACCGGGATGTTATCAGTGCTGTAACTGTACTGGGAGAGCTTGGCTAGGGGAGGGGAGTACAGTCTTCAGTACTATTACCGGGATGTTATCAGTGCTGTAACTGTACTGGGAGAGCTTGGCTAGGGGAGCGGGGAGTACAGTCTTCAGTACTATTACCGGGATGTTATCAGTGCTGTAACTGTACTGGGAGAGCGTGGCTAGGGGAGTGGGAGTACAGTCTTCAGTACTATTACCGGGATGTTATCAGTGCTGTAACTGTACTGGGGAGAGCGTGGCTAGGGGAGCGGGAGTACAGTCTTCAGTACTATTACCGGGATGTTATCAGTGCTGTAACTGTACTGGGAGAGCGTGGCTAGGGGGAGCGGGAGTACAGTCTTCAGTACTATTACCGGGATGTTATCAGTGCTGTAACTGTACTGGGAGAGCGTGGCTAGGGGAGCGGGGAGTACAGTCTTCAGTACTATTACCGGGATGTCATCAGTGCTGTAACTGTACTGGGTGAGCTTGGCTAGGGGAGCGGGAGTACAGTCTTCAGTACTATTACGGGATGTTATCAGTGCTGTAACTGTACTGG